>NC_056516.1:34246335-34246711 GCF_014905685.2 Nematolebias whitei
GTAGTCGTAGTGGTTGTTGTTGCAGCTGTGGTTGTTGTAGTTGGTGCAGTAGTCGTAGTGGTTGTTGTTGGAGCTGTGGTTGTTGTAGTTGGTGCAGTAGTCATATTGGATATGGCTGGTGAAGCTGTGGTTGTTGTTCCAGTTGTCATAGTGGTTATGCTTGGTGCAGCTGTGGTTGATGTTGTTGGTCCAGTTGTGGTAGTGGTTATGGTTGGTGCAGCTGTGGTTGTTGTTGATGTTCCAGTTGTCATAGTGCTTATGGTTGGTGCAGCTGTGGTTGTTGTTGTTGTTGGTCCAGTTGTGGTAGTGGTAACGGTTGGTGCAGTTGTGGTTGTAGTAGTTGTTGCAGTTATTGTAGTGGTTGTTGTTGCAGCTG
>NC_056516.1:34251711-34265884 GCF_014905685.2 Nematolebias whitei
TGGTTGTTGTAGTTGGTGCCATTGTGGTTGTTGTAGTTGGAGCAGTTGTTGTAGTGGTGGTAGTAGGAGCAGCTGTGGTAGTGGTGATTATTGGTGCAGTTGTGGTAGTGGTTGTTGGTGCTTCTGTGGTAGTGGTTTTTGGTGCAACTGTGGAAGTGGTTGTTGGTGTAGCTGTGGTAGTGGTTGTTGGTGCAACTGTTGTTGTGGTTGTTGTTGCATGTGTTGTTGTGGTTGTTGGTGCAACTGTGGTTATTGTAGTTGGTACACCTGTGGTTGTTGTAGTTGGTGCAGCTGTGGTTGTTGTAGTTGGTGCAGCTGTGGTTGTTGTTGTTGCAGCTGTGGTAGTTGTTGTTGCAGCTGTGGTAGTGGTTGTTGCAGCTGTGGTAGTGGTTGTTAGTGCAGCTGTGGTTGTGGTTGTTGGTGCAGCTGTGGTTGTTGTTGCAGTTGATGTTGTAGTTGGTGCAGCTGTGGTTGTAGTTGGTGCAGTTGTGGTTGTTGTAGTTGGAGCATCTGTG
This sequence comes from Nematolebias whitei, assembly GCF_014905685.2. Lineage (NCBI taxonomy): Eukaryota > Metazoa > Chordata > Actinopteri > Cyprinodontiformes > Rivulidae > Nematolebias > Nematolebias whitei. The sequence continues at coordinate 34,252,227 of NC_056516.1, forward strand.
GTAGTGGTGGTTGTTGATGTAGCTGTGGTAGTCGTGATTGGTGCAGCTGTGGTTGTAGTTGGTGCAGTTGTGGTTGTTGTAGTTGAAGCATCTGTGGTAGTGGTGGTTGTTGATGCAGCTGTGGTAGTAGTTGTTGTTGCAGCTGTGGTAGTGGTTGTTGGTGCAGCTGTGGTAATTGTTGTTGGTACAGCTGTGGTTGTTGTAGTCGGTGCAGCTGTGGTTGTTGTAGTTGATGAATCTTTGGTTGTTGTAGTTGGAGCAGCTGTCGTAATGGTGGTTGTTGGTGCAGCTGTGGTAGTTGTTGCAGCTGTGGTTGTTTTTGAAGATGTGGTAGTGGTTGTTGGTGCAGCTGTTGTTGTGGTTGTTGGTGCAGCTGTTGTTGTGGTTGTTGGTGCAGCTGTTGTTGTAGTTGTTGGTGCAGCTGTTGTTGTAGTTGGTGCAGTTGTGGTTGTTGTAGTTGGTGCAGCTGTGGTAGTCGTTGTTGGAGCAGCTGTTGTGGTTGTGGTTGGCACAGCTGTGGTTGTCGGTGCAATCTTGGTTGTTGTTGCATCCGTAAGAATTGTAGTGGTTGTTTGGCCATTTGTTGAGACTGTTTTCATAAACATGTTTTCAATACCCATTACATTTGGTTACTCAAATAATATTTCTGCTAAATGTCAATAAGAGTTTAAGTTTTTCTTACCAGCTAACAGAAGAAGGATTCCCCAAAAGTTGGCAAGCATTTTGATACTGTTGTTCGCCAATATCTACAATCAAAGTTAGTAATAGTTATAAAATATGATGTACTAAATTTCAGATTTAAATCAATCTAAAACATTAAACTAATTCAAGAGTTAGAAAATGTAATGGCTTTCTACCTTCCTACTTAGTGTTATAAACAGCCCTTGAACATGTTTAAATAATATATTACTTAATATACAATCATATTAAAAGTTTATATTACATAAAAAGTTGATATGTTTTAACTACATTTGCCTTATACAGAAGAAAATCACTCATAGAAATATTTAAATTTAAATACTTAGACTTATTTGAAGTAAAACAGCAAAGTTCAGATAAAGATACTTACAGATGATTTATTTGCTTGACTGTCGTTCTCACTAGTGAATGTGATGCTTTCTGAATTCAGCTCCTCTTTTATAGACAGTTTGAGGCAACGTCAAACACAGGAAAATGTCATTGATGCTGGATCTTTTGATGATCATGGGTGGTGCACTGTTATTTGTCACCTCTTTCTCATTTTGTTCTACTTAGTCAGAGGGAATTTGACAACGACAGAGCTCACGTATTTTTCACATGTGACACACCTATTGGTCACGTGACAGAATTATGTCTGTCTTTCTTTAGAATCATTGGGATTGTCCTTTTTAGCTTTAAAAAAATCAAGATGAGAAAGGCAACAAAGCCTTAAAAATGTCTTCCGTGTAAAAATCTCAACATCTAAATCTTTTTTCAACTCGAATGAGAACATTTTTATCTTGTTTTGTCATGTTGACAGTGACAATTGTCTCATAGCCTTTTTTTAGAAGTTAAAAAAAAAATCTATTTTGTATTTCGAACAAACAAAGATCTGACTAAAATCAAAATTGACAAAGATACAAGTGATCTAAAGATGTCTAGGTTTGCCATTTATGTTTTATGCCAATATAAACTGCAAAACAAAAGCACAATTAGAATTTTTTTTTTTTATCTGTTCCATAAAGGTGACGTCATTAATTTATGTGTTGGAAATTGTAAATCATGATTTATATTTTAATCATTGTTTTGTTGACTGTTAGTCATTTAATTAAGAGGGTTTGCATGATACATGACCTTATGGCAAAATGCTGACAGCATAATCTGGAGTAACGAGGCTCCAAAATTACCTCTTCACACCTGTAATCTACTTGTTTCTTTAAACAGTTAAACATTATATATATATATAAATTAATCAATTAATTTATTGTAAAGATTTTGCAATCTCTTTTTACAAAGTACATTGTGCCAATTTATAAGTCTAAATGGTCAAGTCATTAAAGAGATGGGTGCTGTGACTTTGGGTGGGTGGGGTTACTGGTGAGGTAGAGGTAAAAGACAAGTCGATTTGTATCCCCCTAACCGTAACAGCTAATATTTTGTGTAAGGAAAAGTGAAACACCCACATTTGCCTCCACTCTCCTCTCCCAATCTGAGATCTTGCTCTGGGCTGTGGTAGCTCGGTGGTCAGTGGTTGCATCGCCAAGAACATCTGGCGTAAAACAATTGCCAAATCTTCATGTGAGTTCACTCACTGTGGCTACCCTTGAAAAAGCAATCGGCTACAGAATTTTATTTTATTTTTTAAGGTTTTAACCAGGTTTTTGTTTAATTTTGTGCTACTTTTTGTAGCATTTTACTCTTTTGCTACTTTTTCCTGATCATTTTAGTTCAATTTTGTTTTTTTAACTTTGAGCTAACTTTTTGCTAATTTTAGAAGACATTTTGCTTGTTTAGCTCTTATGTTCAGATTATATTAGCATTTAGTTTCCACTTTTTCAGCTAATATCAGCAAAATCATTCAGCACTCAGTATTCATATTACGATTAAAAAAATAGTCACTTCAAAACTTTATAGTATATCTTTAGAATTGAAGTTATTTAAAAAAACTAAAGTGAAATGTGATTTTTAAGAGTATGACCATGTTTGTTTTAATTCTGTGGGAGCCTTAAAATCTACTTATTTACAATGAAAAAGGAAGAAGATTTTAAACACTTTTGTTTTGAATAAATAAAGTAGGAACATGTGAATACACAATCAGCACCGGTAAAAAAAATAAAATAAAAATACACCTTAGATAATGCTTGGAAATGACTGAAATAGGAAATGTAAAAGATTTATCCAAGAACCGGCTGGAGACTGACGCAGACAAAGAAAAATAATGAACATAAAATGCCAAACACTTAAAATATCTTCCTCAACCTACTGGCATGAATGAATTGCAAAGATGAATAACAGCAGCATTAGTAAATAAAAGGAGAGCAAACAAAGACCATATTCACGTCACTAACTTCAGCTCAGACACAAAGTGTCACGCCAGAAGGTAGAGAGCAAAAGATCAGACTGCCTCAGATTATGGGAGAGACATGCAGAATTAATGGAATGCAGCCATTCTATTTCAATTACAGCTTATCTTAAAAGGAGAAGGGAAGATAATATTTACTTTTACAACACTGAGGCTTAAGCAGAATCACAAAAGAAATTGTTCAGTCTAACTTGAGCCAGCCCTGACGTTTTTTGTTGTTGTTGTTGTTTTTCCCCTTTTGGCTGCTCCTTTCTTCATGGGTCACCATAGAAAACTCATTCGCACAAAGACTTGACAATTGTTTTTACGCCGGATGTCTTTCCTGATGCAACCACAGACCACCGAGATACCACAGTCCTCTGTGTGGAGCAGGGAGTTGCAAGCTAGGACACCCGGGGGAGCAGATGGTGGAAGTTAAGGTTCTTGCGCAAGGGCCCAGAATGGGGCAAATGAGGGTGGAGGCAGGTGTGGGTCCTTCATCTTTCCCACCCACATTTTGATATTGTCAGTACGGGGAGTCAAACTAGCGACCATTTGATCATAGGTCCGCCTTCTCTAACCTCTGCGCCACCACTGTCCCCCCAGCCAGCCCTAACTAATATCTTTGAAAATAAACTGATAAAATGCCTCAACTAGATTACAGTCGTCATGAATCCAAATGGTAAATGAACTGAATTTATACAGCGCCTTTTTATCTTAACAAGATACTCAAAGCACTTTACACTACAATCTGTGTCCTTATTTACCCATTCCTACAGAACTCTACTACCGTATTTATCACCCTATAAGTAGCATTTTTTTTTTTTTTTGTATAATTTGCATGTCCTGCAACTTACACGCCGAAGCAACACATTTATGTTTTTTCCCCCATATTTATAAATCAATTTTTGGCTGAAATATGATTGTTTTCATTAATTCGGACTAAAAATATTGATCACTACCAAAAAAGTCCATGCCCAATAATCCAGGTATACAATCCAACAATTTTCAGTCAGGTCATCTGGACACTTTCTTTTTTTTTTGCTAAAACGTTTCAAATTCCATCCAGAAGGCTTCATCAGTCAAGGAAACACACAACACAAAACTGATTCTTCCCCCAAACAGCTTACTCCAAAGTGGAACAAACCAATTATGTTGGTGCTAAGGTGGTGTCTTTGGCATGCCCCCTCCTCTGGAGCCAGCCCTCTTCCTCGTTGACAGTCATGTCAAACTGGTTCAAAACCAAAAAAAAGTCCATGCTCAATAATCCAGGTATACAAACCAACAATTTTCAGTCAGGTCATCTGGACAATTTCTTTTTTTTTTTTGGCTGAAACATTTCACTGTCCATCTTGAAGACTTCATCAGTCAAGGAAACAGAACACAAAACTGTTCCACTTTGGAGTAAGCTGTTTGGGGGAAGAATCAGTTTTGTGTTGTGTGTTTCCTTGACTGATGAAGCCTTCCGGATGGAAGGTGAAATGTTTCAGAAAAAAAAAAGAAACTGTCCAGATGACCTGACTGAAAATTGTTGGATTGAAAACTACCATTTTCAGCCACTAGATGCACTCGAGCAGTATGTCATGTCGTTGCACCATGTAATAGGTAAAAGTGGCTATTAACGACATAATCAGCTTGCCATAACACCTTTGTTTACTCTCTGCTTGGAGCAACTGTCAAATCAGCTTCATTTTGCTGTGCTGCCCCAGCGAAATGCAGTTAATTTGACCACTGAAGCGCATTTATTAAGTAAAAGATCAACTGAGACACACCTTTACTATAATGTTGAGCAAACAGTTGTTTTAGGTACTTATCTTGTTAAATTTCAAAGAAATGTGCAGCGTTCCTCCTTGATTTCCTCCCTGTCAGCCCACTCCCGGAGCACCAAGGCAGCGAATATTTTTGAAATTCAGCTGATTTGACCATTAAAGTCCTTTTATTAAGTAAAGGTTGGACTGAAACAAACCTTTACTGTAAAGATGAGCAAACAAATCATTGTTTTTAGGTGTTTATCTTGTTAAATTTTGCAGAAATGCACAACGACTTGTCCCTCTGCGCGTGCCCGCTTCCTCGAATTGGGTTTTGAAATGCAGCTGATTTGACCGTCAAAGTGCATTTATTAAGCAAAAGTTCAACAGAGACATACCTTTACTATAATTTCAAGCAAACAAATAATTGTTTTTAAGTGTTAATCTTGTTAAATTCCTCCCGTGCACACTTCAGTTGCCACCATTTGGCAGCCCATCGATTTTTGGCACAGCACCAGCCCACGTTTCCAGGTTGTCAGCGGTGACGGGTAACAACATCACGCATCAGTGATGATGCATAATAGATGCGACGTATATGGGGAAGAGATGTATTTATGGATTTTTCCACTTTGTTAGACATTTTTGGACTGATGCGACTTATAGGGTGGTGCGATGTGTACGGTGGAAAATACGGTAGATCTCTGCAAAGCTAATCTAAATCTGTAGAGACTAATCAGAAAAGTAAACTAAATGGGAAAAGTCAGAGTTGTTTTAGTATCTGTGCGTATGCATGACAAAAAAGCTGCTAATAAAAAATGTGTGAGGATGTGAATCCTGGCACAAAGTGCTTTAAGTGGTAAGAAAAGACTATAAAAGCTCTACAGGATTATAATTGGCCCTTTGAGCCACAAAGTAGTTATGAGAACTGTCTAATCTTTTTTATAAATGAGTATTTAAACCTAAATGTGCTTCACATCGAGATTGACCAGAAATATAGTAAAGTGTTGCCTATTAAAAAGTAATTTGTGTTGAGTTTCTAACTAACTTCAAAAGACTGTTAAAACTCAGTTAAAAAAAAAGTGAAGTAAATAACAGAATTTACAATTTGATCCATTCTAACATTGTGTTGACTATATTAAAATGTTTACTAAAGGATAATTTAAAAAGAAAATTAAACTAATGAAACCAACATTGAAAACCAGGACTAAGCCCTGAACTTAATATTTAGTTGCACAGCCATTTTAGTCGATCAATGCAAAGTCTGTAATTCTCCCTTACCACATAAACATCTGCACCTGTCCACAAGTAATTTGTCCCACTCCTTATAAGCCAAATGTCTCAGGTTTCACGTGTGCCTCCTCCAGATTGAATATTGTGAATGAATAATATGTTTTGAATCATTTTTGTTGCTGCACCCTTGCAACTGAGATTAAGCTTTCTGACACATTAAGGCAGCTCAAATTGCTCTGGAATACTTTGATAGTCTTAAAAATGTCTATACCTGCACAGATATGTTATTTTAGATTTATTACAGATATTGCTCTAAAATAATTTATATTATTTAACTTTAAAGAGTATTCCTGGTCTTTTTTAAAGCCAGTCTAAATCCCCACATAAAAAAAATGTATTTTACACAATGTAAACCACATGTATTTATTAAGGATAAGTCTGAGAAATTATTAAAAGCTGAGAAAGTAAATAAATATGAGTGTCTAATAATTAATTTTGTGAAGTCTTGTTGAATACGTTGCTAGACAAAGGAAGGTGTTCACCATTAACATCGTCATGGATCTAGGAAACAACAGCCTCTTGACGTAGAAAGAAACTGATGACATCATCATATTAGTTATTTGTTAAATATGTCTCTATGTAATATTTTCGTCAGGGGAAAAAGCCATAATCAAATCAATGACAGAAGCAGGACCTGGTGTGGTCTTCTGCCATAGCTTCTCTGCTTGAAAGGTTGGACGTGTTGTGAGATCAAAGATGATATTCTGCATACCTTTGTAACTCAATTATTTGAGCTACTGTTGCTTTTTTTGTTATCTCAAACCAGACTGACAATTCTGAATTGTGACATAACAAGGCTTGTTTTGTTTTGTCAGCCTTACAACTGCTCACTAGATTTTTCTTTTTTTAACTATCCACGTCAACCCCTAGAGACTGTTGTTTGTAAAAATATCAGTAGTTCAGTAGATCCTGAAATACCAGTCTGTCTTGAACCAACAACTAAAGCACATTCTAAGTCGTCCCATTTCCCTTTTCTTCTGCATTTTAATAGCAGGTTTGAACTTCGGCAAGTTGTCTTCACAATGTCTGAGTGCCTAAAAGGTATTTGAGTTGTTGCCATGTGAGTGGATGATTACCTGTTTTTGTCTTCAAGTAATTGTAAAGCAAAGTGTGCCTAATAAATGTGCTGAAGAGAGAATATATAGTATAACTAGACGATGAAGGACTGGAAGCCAAGTAAAAACAACAAATCCATCCATCCATTTTCTTCCGCTTATCCGCGGTCGGGTCGCGGGGGTAGCAGCCTAAGAAGGGAGGCCCAGACTTCCCTCTCCCCAGCCACTTGGGCCAGCTCTTCCGGGGGAAGCCCGAGGCGTTCCCAGGCCAGCCGAGAAACATAGTCTCTCCAGCGTGTCCTGGGTCTTCCTCTGGGTCTCCTTCCGGTGGGACGTGTCCGGAACACCTCACCAGGGAGGCGTCCAGGAGGCATCCTAAACAGATGCCCAAGCCACCTCAACTGGCTCAGGACCTCCTCCCTGAGGAGGCTCTGACACCGGTCATACAGGGACCTTACAGCCCATATCAAAGGGCCCGGTACCCCATACTCCCAGAGTATCCCCCACAGGGTCCCCGGAGGGACGCGGTCGAACGCCTTCTCCAAGTCCACAAAGCACATGTAGACCGGTTGGGCAAACTCCCACGCACTCTCCAGGACCCTGCTGAGAGTGTAGAGCTGGTCCAGTGTTCCACGGCCAGGACGAAAACCGCACTGCTCCTCCTGAATCCGAGGTTCGACTATCCGATGGACCCTCCTCTCCAGAACCCCTGAATAGACCTTACCAGGGAGGCTTAAGAGTGTGATTCCCCTGTAGTTGGAACACACTCTACAGTCCCCCTTTTTGAATAGGGGGACCACCACCCCGAAAAACAACAAATGATATGGTTAATTTCATTTACTTACTTGAGGCTTAAAATATGTTGCGTTGCATGCAATTGACTTCTATGACTGCTTTGTTAGTGAGCTTGGAGGTGCAGAAGTAGAGCTTTGATATTAGTGATATAACCCCACCATTGGCACTAGAAGCATTTGCAATGTGGGGGAGACATACTGGTGAGGGAGAGGTCTGGGGGTCCTCCCCCAGAAAAATTTAAATTAAGTAGATGCCATTTACTGCATTCTGGTGCATTTTAATGGATTGTTAAACATCTATGTTTACCTACATATGTTAACACTTGATTCAATAACTATTTTAGAGAGCATGGCACAACAAGAAGTAGCCTGACAAACAGCTCTCCTTCTGTGAATAGAGCACCCTCCGCTTCTCTCACGCATCCATAGTGCTAAGCTAGTGGTGCACAATACATATACAAGGTCTAAATAAATGTTGAATGAATGAAAGAAAAATATCTAAGATGCTACAGAGGTAGCACTCTGCTTCTCTCACACATCCTAACACCCCTACCCCCTCCCCTGTCCATAAAAATAAAATAAAAACTCATAAGTGAGCACCCTGCCAAGCAAATTGATCCATGAGAAACAATGCATAAGGTGTGGTGAGTTGTTGTAGGTAACCAAGATAACCCGAAGTGGACCTTTAGTGGTTTGTGTACTATCCTAATAATCAAAAGGTAAATGACAAATGAACTGTACTTATATAGCACCTTTCTGTCTAATCAAGATACTCAAGGCGCTTTACACTATGATCTGTGCCCTCATTTACCTCCACACACACACACACACACACACACACACACACACACACACATTCATACAGCACTCTACTAGATCTCTACAAAGCTAATCTGAGCTTTAGATCACATTCATACTGATGGGACACACATCGGAGGCATTGAGGGGTTTATTCATTCAACCTTTATTTAGACAGGTAAATCCCATTGAGCCTCGAGGATCCATTTACAAGAGAGACCTGATTTCAACAAAGAATGATGACAACAATGGACAACAGCGGCAACAATAAACAGTTATAAAAAGGCATACAGATTTATATATTTATTTTACAAATAGGATGGCTAAAAAAAGAAAAGTAACAAAAAACAGCTAGATTCCAAGGTGAATGTAGAAAACTAAAAACAATAACATGTCTGCATTGGTCCCTGCCAGGAGTCCAACAGATTCTTAAAGCCACTTAGAAAGGTCAAGGTCGAGAGCTTCAAATCTTTTTGTAAGATATTCCAGGAAACAAGAGCAGATAGGAGAAGGCCCTTTTGCCTAGTTCAGTCCGCACTGACGGAACACCATCCATCCAGCCATCCATCCATTTTCTTCCGCTTATCCGGGGTTGGGTCGCGGTGGTTGCAGCCTAAGTAGGGAGGCCCAGACTTCCCTCTCCCCAGTCACTTGGGCCAGCTCTTCCGGGGGAATCCCGAGGCGTTCCCAGGCCAGCTGAGAAACATAGTCCCTCCAGCGTGTCCTGGGTCTTCCTCTGGGCCTCCTTCCGGTGGGACGTGTCCGGAACACCTCACCAGGGAGGCGTCCAGAAGGCATCCTAAACAGATGCCCAAGCCACCTCAACTGGCTCCTCTCGACATGGAGAAGCAGCGGCTCTACTCTGAGTCCCTCCCGGATGATCGAGCTTCTCACCCTGTCTGACGGAACACTGCAGGTAATAATGTCCTGAGAGTACACGCTGTAACTGCACTCATGCACAGACATGTCGGAGGACATGTATGAAGGCAGCAGACCAAGTTTAGGTTTAGTCTTGCCCAAGGACACTTCAACATGTGGCTGCTGGTGGAATCGAACCCCCAACTCTCCCTGCTGATGGAATCGAACCCCCAACTTTCCTGTTAGAGAAAGGCTGCTCTAACCACTCAACCAGAGCTGCCCCCAATCAAGTGGAATGGATTTGTTCACCAAGAAATAGAAACAGCACTGGATGAACTATTTCATGGTGTGTGTGTGGGGGTGTGTGTGTGTGTGGGTGGGGGGGGGGTACGCACGTACATACGCGGAGATACGAGCATACCCCCCATGGCATGTCCGTGCAAATCTCAATTTTTACGACCGCATACACATGTGCAGTGTCGCACAATAAACTGCCCAGCAACGGACTATTTGTATGCAACACCAATGTATTAAATTCCCCTTCTTCATCCCTGATCTGGCCTTTTCTTTTGTTTTTTTGCCAAGAGGCAAGCGGTCTGTGCCTCCTCCATTGATGCCATGACTAAAATGGTGAGAAATTAAGGATTTTGTCATGAGCGAACTAAACTCAGGTTCAGCATGGCTGCGGGAGGGTCTGGAGATTTCCTGGTGGGCTGGTCTGATGTGTGGGCTGCAGAGGCAGTGCTCCCTGTTTTTTTTTTTTTTTTTTTTTTATTAGCAACATATAAACACAGAACACCGCTGCAGCTGAGGCTGCCAGCACTCGTTTTTTTTTGTTTTTTTTTACCTGTCAATCAATCCAGTAGGCATGTCAGCAAATGACCAGTCAGCGACCTCAATTTTTCCCAAAGGTAAACGCCTCTTGTCTGTGAAGCTGACTGTAGCCACTCAGGGTGTACACTCGAGTATGAAGTCTGAACCCTCTGCGTACAGTACACGCATATGTACCCGTGAACTGACATATGCGGGAGTATACTGGTAGGGAGGCTCAGACTTCTCTCTCCCCAGCCACTTGGGCCAGATCCTCTGGGGAATCCCAAGGCGTTCCCAGGCCAACCAAGAAACATAGTCCGTCCAGCGTGTCCTGGGTCTTCCTCTGGGTCTCCTCCCAGTGGGACGTATGTGGAACACCTCATCAGGGAGGCGTCCAGGAGGCATCCTAACTAAATGCCAGAGCCACCTCAATTGGCTTCTCTCAACATGGAGAAGCAGCGGCTCTACTCTGAGTCCCTCCCAGATGACTGCACTTCTCAGAGTCAGAGTCAGAGTTTCTTTATTGTCATTCGCACCTCATGTGGTACATGTGGTGGAGCAAAATTATGTACACGGGGTCCCAGTTACATCCAACAATAAAACGTATAAGAAAAACAGTAATAACATCTAAGATATGAACTAAGAAAAACATCAACTAAATATACACTAAGCACTCATAACATAAAACATTGAACATCAGCACAAACATGAACATGAGTCCGCGAGCAGATGTGCACGCATGAACACATCAACATTGAAACAGATCAGCAGCAACATGACACAGATCAGCAGCAACATGATATGGTTTTTCACAGTGATTATTCTAGTTAGAGATTCATGAGTCTAACAGCCTCAGGGTAGAAGCTGTTCCTCAGTCTAGTGGTTCTACACTTAATGCTCCTTAACCTCCTTCCTGTGTGGAGTGGGGCAAAAAGTGTGTGTGCTGGGTGGGTGGGGTCCTTCATGATGCAGGTGGCCCTCTTCCTGCATCTGGAGGTGTAGATGTCTGTGATGGTGGGGAGACTGATTCCAACAGATTTCTGTGCAGCCTTCACCACTCTCACACTATCTCTAAGGGAGTCCAGATACTCTGCGGAGAAAACTCATTTTGGCCGTTTGTATCCGTGATCTCATTCTTTCGGTCACAACCCAAAGCTTATGACCATATACAAGGGTAGGAACGTAGATCGACTGGTAAGTCGAGAGCTTCGCCTTTTGACTCAGCTCTTTCTTCACCACGACAGGCCGGTACAACGCCTATGAACCCCACATCCCTAATGCACAGAATCTCATTTTAAATAAACAACATGGCAGCGCGCAAGAAACATTTTTTGGCTTCAGTTTTAGACAATGGAAGTTAATAGGTTCAGTTTGTCTCTTTTTATTTACCGGTATGTCAGTGAAACAAACCAGGGCAGTTCTAGCCTGTTTGGTGCCCTGAGCGAACAACCCGCCCATCATATTCATTATGCTATGCCTCACAATGGTTATTTAATCTGCTATAAAGTCATTGTTGAGAAGTAGCCAAATACAATACTGAGTAATTACAGCATGCTAACGTAACTTTTCCAAGTAATGTGATGTGATTTAAGGAGTGTCAAACTGGCATAGCAAACGGCTAACAACTAAAACAAAACAAACAGGCCTACATATGTCCAGTTTGTGAAATATTCAGAAGAGGAGACAAATCAACACCTCTTCCAGTTAATGTCTACTCACCACAGTCCAAGCATCACAAGATCACTGCCTTTAGTAATTATAGTAGTTTTCCCATTCAGTGGTTTAGTTTTAGAAGAATTTCAATCTTCAGAACGATCAAATTTTCTACTGAAATCCAAAATCGTCGTCCTAAGCAGCTAAACTTAAACAACAGTGTCTTATGCAATTAACAGTAAGCCTATCTTACAACAGGCTATAGCCTACAAAACATAACACATTTCATGCTCAAAGAAATGACACAGCTGCTTACATTCATCTTTTGTTCATTTCTCCTCTTCTTTTCTATTTTTCCTAAAGTGGGCACCTGATGGATTTGACCTGTTCTTGCATCTTCTATGTGTTTAATTTGCACTCGAGCAGAGTAGGTTATCACCAACCAACATGATTCTCCAAACAACTTAGACCTAAACAAAATCGCCTTCACTGGTGTGCAGATTCATTTTTGTGTTATTTTTTTCAGCCATTTCTCACAAATAAGCTGTAAACTATTGGCTATATTCACAATAACATGAATGAAATGTGCTTTGTTTGGGAGCAATCAACGGTGCGATTTACTAGATGCATCCCTGTCCCTCCCAGCAAGTATGCCAGTATGCCCCATTCCCTTCCCTTCTCTCACAACCTGTGTCAAACCTCAGCAGAAGCTACACGCCCTGCATATGGCAGATGGCTAATTTTCTAAATCAATCTGTTTTTGCCTTATAGTTTCATAGGCATGGTAAAAATCATATCTTCTGGTTCTCTCATTGCTCAGTTTCTCTTAGTTGGGCTGTTCCTGTGCTTTTTTTGTTGCTTGATTCAGGACAGCAATGAATACAACACTATGAAAATGTTAATCTATTAAAATCAATTTAGACTTCAATTAAGAATGATCTGCAGCGTTATGTGAAATTTTATCTCAGAAGTTTAAAAGACCTAATTTTAGAAGCATATTTTTTGCGTGATTCAAATTACAAAGCAATGTAATCAGACCTAAATAACATACATTATGTCTTTTCAGTAAACTAGAAGACAGTTCAGCAACAAATAAACAAAGCAATCCAAATTTTCCCCAATTTAATTTATTATGTGCATAAGCTCTGAGTCAGTGTCATTTCATAGAACAAATGCATTCAACTTAAAATAATGTCATATAAATGTGTACACAGAGTTAAAATGTTGATTAAAAAAATTATAGCCCTCTTATGTGTGCAATTATCAGCTCTGGGAGTCTCAGATCAGACCAAAAAGAATCCTATGTAAAATAAGCATTTGAAAAATCTTTAAAAAGAGAAAATTATTAACACAGAATGACTTAATGACATGTTTTCAGATCTATATAACCATCGTTCTTTATCATATTATTTAGAAAATCTAAAGAAAATGGCAATGATCAAGCATAATCAACAGTTTAAGTGAAGAACATGTACCATTAGAGCCACAACGGCTGATAATAAGCTGATGGTGTTCATAAATGCAGAAGACGTTGTAGAAGATGCTGTTGAGTTTGTTCCAACAGATGAGTTGGCTGGTTTAGCTGTGGTGGTTGACGTGATTGTTGGTGGGGCTATAGTAGTTGACGTGG
>NC_056516.1:34265894-34270658 GCF_014905685.2 Nematolebias whitei
GTGGTGGTTGTTGTCGTTGGTGTGGTGGTTGTTGTCGTTGGTGTGGTTGTTGTTGTCGTTGGTGTGGTGGTTGTTGTTGTTGTTGGTGTGGTGGTTGTTGTCGTTGGTGTGGTGGTTGTTGTCGTTGGTGTGGTGGTTGTTGTTGTTGGTGTGGTGGTTGTTGTCGTTGGTGTGGTGGTTGTTGTTGTTGGTGTGGTGGTTGTTGTTGTTGGTGTGGTGGTTGTTGTTGTTGGTGTGGTGGTTGTTGTCGTTGGTGCGGATGTGACGGCCCCCTGTCCGTTTGAAGAGGCTGTTAAAAAAATAAAAATAAACATATTTACATGCTCATTTCAAAACTAATTTTCAAACTCCAAGAATAATTTTCTTCTTACCAGCAAGCAGAAGAAGAACAAAACAAATTTTGGTAAACATTGTGATCTTCTTGGTGATTTTTATTTTTTGGGTGCCTGTAAATAAAGTAAAGAGTTAAAAAAAAAAAATTAAAAAAAAAGCTTGCAAATCATTTAGTTTTAATGAAATTGAAACAATAGATTTTTTCCTAACTTGTTGTTTCAATAAAGAAAATAATAAGCGTAACGGCTCTTAAAAGACATTTGATACAAACGTGATTTTAGCTTAAGGCTTTAGGTTTAAACATCTGGAAAGTGTTATATCAAACGGGCCAATGACGATTTTACATACAATTATCTGAAATAGATTTTAAATAAAATTTATTTGATTTATAATTAAAATAACATTAGAACATAGATTGATTATCCATGAAAGTCTGATAAAGGTATAAAAAGACGAAAACTATTCAAAACATATTCATCTCATTTAAATTGAATAATTATTAGCATACAATATCATTTTATAAAAAAGGTACTTACAATAATTTTTGTTGGTCCTTGTGTGCTGTCCTCAGCTGTGACTGATGTTCTCAGATTCAAGCTCTTTTATAGGCGATCAAGTTGAGGAAATGAGAGTGAGCAAAAAATCAGGCTAATGATGTTCTGTACTGACAGTAAAGGGTGTTGGCTGGAGCGCTGTAATTGGTTGTAGGTTCCTCTTTTTGTTTTACCAAGTTAATTATGAAAAAAAAAAATCACATAAGAATCACGAGGACTCATTTTCTCTGACACACATTTTTTGCATAAGTAACATTTTGACTTTGCGAGAACGTTTGTCTTTTCTTACACACTTCAGGTAAGGAAGTACAGTAATCTAAAACGAAAGAATGTTTTAGTCAAAAAAAAAAAAAAAGAAAAGTAATTTTCTACTTGAAAGCAAAATATGACTAATGAATTTTTATTTATATGATTGAACAAGAAAACACACTACTTGATGAGAAACGTCTTTCCATGAGTTGGAGACAAAAACACAAGCTTAATAATTTAGATTTATGTGATTTTATTTTTTATTTTTTTATGTATCATGAGTTCTTTGTCACACTTGTTTTATTAACCCCACTCTTTGTCCTTCTATAAATTTCTTTCTCTGATTTTGTGTGTGTGTCACATCATCTGCCATCATGTGCCAGTTTATTATTAATTTTAGGCATTTTCGATCTGGTTTTATCTCAGTGTTCTTCTGGGTGACAAAATTCAGATTATTTGTTTTTAACGACATAATCAGTATTGATCCTTAACTCATCAACAATGTTTTTCTACATCCTTTGCTCACTGCCTTGTTCTCATTTACCTGCTTTTAAATTAACTTGCCCAATTTCACATTTAAAGTTCAGTTTATTTTAACATAAACCTCTTTATTTTCTCCATCTGGGCTCTTGATATCTTCAATCACTTATGATGCTATATGTTGCTGATTTAATAGTTATTTAAAAGAGGTTGCATTTTATATGTTCCAGATGTTATGACATGATTTTATTTGATTTAAAACATTAAAAAAAAAACTGGATCAGACTCCAGATGTGCTTAGTTTAGTTTTTATTCTTAAGGATAAAACAGTTACATTTTGTCTGTGTGTAATAAAATAACAAACTACACATATATTCTTCAAGTTAAGCCTTACTGGCAAAATGGAAAACTTAAAAATGCAGAACGGTGAGCAAACTAGAGCACAAATTTACCACCTCCATTTAGAGAACACTCGTGATTCAAAAACAACCGGAGGAACCAGATCAGGGGAGGATGCCACCTTCCTCAACAGGTTAGTTTCAGGGAAGGACAAAGACAAACAAGGACAGCGCTTGGTGGAAAGAAAAAGCAAACATACAGGAGAAAAATACAAATAAAAAAAAAGAAAAACAATAAAAACAAAGATGGCAGGTAGCGTGACCCACTTCTGCTCAGACTCAGAGCGCACAATGGTGCAAACCAAAAGAACACAGTCCTAAACTATGCGAGTGAGGAAGTTACTGGCATGCAATGCTGGTTTTATAATTCATACTTACCAGTAGCTTATTAAAGGTGAAGAGAGGACATTTATTTATTTGTTTGTTGACTTTAGAAGAATTACAAAATAAATAATCCAGTGTACCGTATGGTCTTCCCAAACAGAAAGGCCTCATTACCAAGGCAAACAGATTACTTTGTCATGGAACAAAACTGGGAGCTGGTTCTATTGTAGAGACAGCTGTAGGTTTTTTTAATAGAGTGCTCATTTCTATTAGTACACTAAAGCTGTATGTAAAAAGGATGATGTGTGAGTTTGTGTACTTTGGTGCAGAGTGCTTTTTATAGTAAAAAAAAAAAAAAAGAAGCTCTTTAGAGTTGTAACTTGTAACGATGTGCTGAATGTTCTGAACAAAAAGTGTCCACTTCTTGTAAACGGGACTTTTTTTTAACACCCTACTACGCAAGATTCTGCAGAAACATGTTTAAATCTGGACTGCCGTGCTTTTTTGTGTAACATTTTTTTAATCAAATTATTTAAATTTTAGTGGTTTTTTTTTTTTTTTAGTTTGAATTTTAGATTAATAGGACTTTGACTTCATCTTTATGGAAAAGTAAATAAATAAAACAATTGGTATGTCCATAGTTTATTGCTCTGGTGATGAAAAAATAATAACTTAAAGGTCAGTTTTGAAAAGTGGCTATATAATATAAGCTCTTTATAAAACACGGTTGATAAGTTACCTTCTACCTGAACCTACCTGTTCAGGTTGTTCACTGTTCCCAGAAACACACTAATTGTGCATACACAGAATTTATTTATGGCCTACATAACTGGGCAGCACAGTGGAACAGCTGGTAGAGCTGCTGCCTCTCAGCGAGCCGGTTGCCCTGGTTCAAATCCCTTCAGGGGCCTTTCTGGGTGGAGTTTGCATGCTCTCTCTGTGCATGCTTGGGTTTTCTCCAGGTACTCCGGTTTCCTCCTACAGCTCAAAAACATGCATGTTAGCCCGATTGGTAACTGTAAATTGTCCCTAGGTGTGAGTGAGAGAGTGAATGGTTGTTTGTCTCAATGTGTCCCAGTGACGGACTGGAGATCTGTCCAGGGTGTCCCTCGCCTCTCGCACAGTGATCGCTTGGACATGGGCACCAGTGACCCCCGCGACCCGAAAAGGAAGAAGTGTGCAAAGATAATGGATGACCTACATAATTAATGTTTAACTCACTGCAGTTCCTACACTTGGTCTGATCAGTCACAATTTTAAACCACAAATCATTGGCTGTATAAATACTAAATAAAAGGTAACGTGAAAGTATTCTTTTTAACGTTTCATGTGAGTCATTGCGAAGGAAAAATGTATTAAAAATCGACAATCATAGGTTCCACAGCAATAAAATTAAACAGCTAAAATAGATAAATATATTTAGAGATACAAATATTAAATGTAAAGTTATGTTCAGATGTTACTGTTGCTTCCTTTAAACAATGTTCTCATAATGTTTATGAGCACATTTACTTTATGGAGATGTGGCCTCCTTCAGACTTCTGCTGAGCACTGTCTGAAATGTACTCAGTGGATTTATTTCATCATTTGTTTTGCTAATATAGCAGTGCCCTCTGCAGGACAGAGATGTTGCTGGAGAGGAAGTAAATCACTTTAGTAAACATATTAGATAACTGATGAGCTTTAGGTGAAATATGTCTTTGTCTCGTTTTTCAACTTTCATTAAAGATTTTCTTATAATCTGCTCCACAACTGCATGCTCACAGTGAAGCCATGAATGACAGCCAGCACAGTACTAGTGAACAATAACAAAAGTTAAAATAAAATAACCAACACAAATATACTAAAAATATGTATTCAGTATTTTACAAAGTAGGATTCAGCTGATGTAAATATTTTAAAAACAAGGACAATTAAATTGGGCTGCACGATGGCACAGTTGGTAGAGCTGCTGCCTCTCAGCGAGCAGGTTGCCCCAGTTCAAATCCCACTCCACCCTCTCTGGGTGGAGTTTGCATGTTTGCTCCATGCATGCATGGGTTTTCTACAGGTACTCCGGTTTCCTCCTACAGATCAAAAACATGCATGTTAGGCTGGTTGGTAACTCTAAATTGTCCCTAGGTGTGAGTGAGAGAGTGAATGGTTGTTTGTCTCTATGTGTCCCTGTGATGGACTGGAGACCTGTCCAGGTGTCCCACGCCTCTCACACAGTGATAGCTGGACATGGGCACCAGTGACCCCCATGACCCCCAAAAAAGGAAGAAGCGGGTAAAAGATGATGGATGGATGTATAGTAAAACAAGATCATGCAGTTAACTCTCTCAGCCCTGAGTCAATGGCACAAAATATACTATATATTATTATTTTTTCCATTTAACCTTTATTTAGACAGGTTAATTATATATATATATATATATATATATATA
>NC_056516.1:34270758-34273538 GCF_014905685.2 Nematolebias whitei
GGGTTAGGGTTAGGAATATCATCATCATCATCATTGTTATTATTATTATTATTATTATTAGTAGTAGTAGTAGTAGTATTATTGTCTTTGGAAAAAAAAACATTTAGAAATAGAAGCCATAAGTGATTAAAAAATACAAATATCAATGATCAATTTAAATAAAAGTAAATTGTTAGGATAACATTTCACATGACAAAACTCTAGTTTTAGAACCAAAATAAGCATGACATTCAAAATAAATGAATATGAAGCAATAGCATAAAGTGTCATATAAAACCCTAATTTATTATTTATTTGGTTCCAAGTGAATAAATAACTTTAGTTTTCCCAGGTTTTAGTAAACTTTCTCTAAAATATAAATAAATAATAAACACATTACTTTAGTAAAATGGTGTTGCTTCATAGCTGTTTGTTCCGTTCACATTATTTATTACATCATCAGATGTCACTGTTGAATATGTATATGATATATATGATAATATAATTTGAGTATGTTCAAATTACTTATAATCTCAGAATAATAAAATAACACTAATAATTTTAAAACTAGTATATTTTTTCACATACTGAGTTCATATTTTATGTAATTTTTAAGCCGCTGTTCAAGAGTTTGTTAACAGCACACGGAGATGTTTTTTAGCCGACAACACTCGCAGTAAATGATCAAAACCATTCATGTCTATCTTCAAATCTTATTTAGAAATTCAGCATATTTTTTCTCAATTTTTTTATTTTAAACTCGTCAAGCCTCACACAGTTTAAACTTTATGTTAGTGTATAACGTCATAAACAGTAAAGCGAGTTTCCTGGCGCCTTACAAATCAGTGGAAAGTACACGGAGTTAAACAGAACTTAGTAGTAGTTGATTTTTCTGAAAACTTCTCTTGTTGCGATGTCCCACTGAGAACAATCTGTTGTGACTTCTTGCCTCCAGTCTCTTGCTTTATTCCAGACATCTCTGTTCCACCACAGGAAGTCAGTCAGTCTTGGCTCTGTTAAGTCTTGATCCTAACGAGACAAGTTGATTATCCACCATGAAGAGGAGAGGGACGGTTTCATTTTTGGAACCCTTAAATGTCTATGCAGCGCAGACTATTAACAAAGGCCCAGCATTCCCAGAGATTAATGGGATGATAATTTGCCATTAACAGCTTGAACCCATGCACCAGCTGGCCTGGAGGAGCACCAAATAGCCGCGGTCTCTTGCTGAGCAATGCACAACAAACTGTTGAGGAGCGAGAAAACGGCAGCCAAGCTTCTCTTGATCATGCGGCACGCTGCTCAATTTATTCCATCACAAACACAAACACTTTGTGTGTTGTCATTCCGAACAGCTTTCCGTCTCAGCCTACTTCCCACCTCGACTGAATTACAAGCGGAATCGCAGCTCATCATTAATCTACAGCCAACTCTGGGAGTTAATGCGAAGCAAATTGACAGTGTTCTTTTGTAATTAGTTTTAACTATTTCTGCTTTGAGCCGTTTCCATTTTATTCTCTCTCTCTCTCAAGCAACGATAACATCTTCCTTCTTTTAGACAAATAGACGTGTCACTGTTGCAAGCCACTGAAATATATATTTTTGCAACCACTCTGACAAAAACTAGGATAATTATGCAAATATCAGTAATGGAGAGTTTATGCCATGAAACGACAAGGGCTTCAGAGCACAAAAATGGAAAAGAAGACTGATATACGGTGGGAAATGTGAAATTTGATTGTTAAATTAAAAAAGAAATTGATTATGAAATTATTAATTTCAAATCAAACAATGTTTTTGGTAAAAATTAATTTGACATTGAAAAAAGCTGAAAACAGTACGGCCATTTTTTTATGTGCTCAGTTGAGCATCTGAAACAACTGCGCTCCCTTTTTTTTGTTTTACTTAAAAACATTGTATCACTTATTACAGCAGTGAGATAAAAACATGTAGTGTATTTTCTTCTTTTTTAAGCACTTTCCTCATGAGGTCTCCACAGCGAGTCATCCTCCTCTGTCTCTCTCTGCATCCTCTGTCCTCACTCCAACCTCCATGTCCTCTCTAACAGTATCCACATAGCTCCTCTTTGGCCTTCATCGTTGTCTGTTTCCTGGCAGCTTCTAACATCCTTCTACCAGTATACCCACTGTCCCTCCTCTGGACATGTTCAAACCATCACAGTCTGACCTCTCTAACTTTATCTCCCAGTTTCTCAACCAGTTGACACCAGTTGTTCAAAAATATGTACAGTAGTCCCTCGCTGCTTCGCCGTTTGACTTTTGTGGACTCACTTTTTTGCAGTTTTTCAACGATCGTCAACTTTAATATTACTCACGTGATCAGGACGGTATGCTATAAAAAGTTAACAACAACAAAAAACTTCAGATAGGCGCCTCCATTTTGTAGTTTTCTTTCAGTAAGCCTACACTGTTGTCAGTCAAAAGAACTACACTTCCCAGAAGGCAACGGTGCTTCCGGCTGCTGCTTTATGTCGAAATGGAGGGACAGTTTTGCAACGCAAAGTCAGAAGTAACCATCTAACTATTAAGATCAGAGAACTGGCAGGAAAGTCACAAATAATCCTGAAGTTTACTGAAGCTCAATTATTCACGTGCACATCAACCTGGACGGGGCGGTGGGCTTCATCGCTGCAGGGTAGGTCTGCTGAACCGGAACAGAGCTGCTGGTCTGCAGAGCCGGTGAGTAAAATATTGCAGTACTGTACAGTGCATACATGTATATTGTTAAAATTACATAGGTTTAAGAGTGTAGAACATTGCAAGAGTGTGGGAAGGGTTTAT
>NC_056516.1:34273638-34274103 GCF_014905685.2 Nematolebias whitei
ACCCAGAAGGCCCCTGGACCGGGGTTTGAACCAAGGACCTGTTTGCTATATATATACATATATACATTAATAAAATAAAACAAAAATACTATTGATTCAAAAACCTATAATGACTATTTGCATTGTGAAATAGTAAGTTTGCTTCAACAAAGGTTTAAATATAAAATAATATTTTGAGCGCATACACTGGAAGTTGCATCAAAAAATTGTGCCCAATTTAGAACTCCTCAAAATTCCAAGTGCTTTATGAAACAGTACAAGTTTTACTGGAGGACATTAATAGCAATGATTTTTATTTATTTATTTTGCAACCTTTATAATACTTACCTTGAAAACCAGAAATAAACCATGGAGTAGAAACATACATTGTACTTTAAGTGGAATAATATATACATAATAATAATAATAATATACATAAGTATATATATATATATATATATATATATATATATATATATATATATA
>NC_056516.1:34274203-34276161 GCF_014905685.2 Nematolebias whitei
ATATATATATATATATATATATATATATATATATATATATATATATGCATATGTATATGCATATGTATATTTATATGAGGGAAGAAAAAGGAAATTGCAAAGACCCCAAAAAAGCATGCACTGATGTTATTAATGTTCTATGAGCTCCAATACTAGAGATCATGTCCAGTCATAAATAAATACCAATTATCAATTTAAAAACGCTTTATAAAGAAACAAACAAAATCATACGTCCTGTCCTGATGTCCAACAAGAAAAAGATGTTGATCCACCTGTTTAACTCAGGAAGTTCACACAAATAATAAAAGGTTGAAGAACAATCTTAAAGAGGTGGCCACACCTAAAATAAAGCATTGTTCACAGTGCTTATTACTCAGTCAGGATACTTACTTGAATGAATGAATTACCTCTTGCTTAGAAGATCTGATGTCAAAGAACCTGCTCAGAGTGGTCATAATAGACTGTGCTCGAAACCGGAGAACATTAACAACCAACCTGTAAAAAAACAAACAAAAAAAAAAGAAACAGAAAAAAAAAAAACAAGGAATGTCACATCTTCCATTACAACAAATAAATTAAGTATTCTTCGTACAAAATCAAAAATAAAAAAGTACTGCCCATTTGATTTTAATCTTTGCAAGTTTTTATTAAAATGTTGTTTTTATTATTCTTAGTTCATATGTTAGATGTTATTACTGTTTTTCTTATACATTTTATTGTTGGATGTAACTGGGACCCTGTGTACATAATTTCGTTCCACCACATTTACCACATGAGGTGCGAATGACAATAAAGAATCTCTGACTCTGACTATATTCAATGACCAGAAAATACAGCTTTTTTGATAGAAATACACACTTTACTATTCTTTATCCTTTACACTCATAAGATAAAGATAATCAATGTAAAGAAAGGGAA
The DNA here is from genome assembly GCF_014905685.2 of Nematolebias whitei. Classification (NCBI taxonomy): domain Eukaryota; kingdom Metazoa; phylum Chordata; class Actinopteri; order Cyprinodontiformes; family Rivulidae; genus Nematolebias; species Nematolebias whitei. The sequence continues at coordinate 34,275,122 of NC_056516.1, forward strand.
CGAAAGAAAGAAAATCACTGTATTGCCACGTTAATGAGTGAGTTGTGACTTATCCATGGGCAGCACGGTGGTGCAACTGGTAGAGCTGCTGCCTCTCAGTGAGCAGGTCCTTGGTTCAAACCCCGGTCCAGGGGCCTTTCTGGGTGGAGTTTGCATGTTCTCTCCGTGCATGCGTGGGTTTTCTCCATGTACTCCGGTTTCCTCCCACAGACCAAAAACATGCATGTTAGGCTGATTGGTAACTCTAAATTGTCCCTAGGTGTGAGTGAATGGTTGTTTGTCTCGTTTGTCTCTTTATGTCCCTGTGATGGACTTGCGACCCGTCCAGGGTGTACCCCGCCCTTCGCACAGTGATTGCTGGACATGGGCACCGGCGACCCCCGTGACCCAAAAATGGAATAAGCGGGTAAAGATAATGGATGGATGGATGGATGGATGGGTGACATCCATGCTGCTGATTATCCATGCTGCTGATTATCCATGCTGCTGTATTCATTCATACGTTCTACTCATACTCATGTTCAGGCTGCTGTTTAATATACCGTATTATTTTACATTATTAGTGTTTAGTGTATATCTTAGATCTTTTAGCGTACCGCTTGGCATTCATTTAGCGTATATCTTAGTGTACATCTTAGATCCTTGTATACTGTTTATTTTTATACATTATATTTTTGCTAATTTTGTGTGTATTTGGGACCTTGAATACACAATTTTATTCCACCTCATGTACCACATGTGGTGCGAATGACAATGAAGATTCTTGAACTGTAACTTTATCTTTGCAAAATGAGTCACACAGTGTTTCTTTCTGAATAAAATCAAATGATTTTCAGGTTAAATAAAATGAAAAACATGAAAAATAACTATACTGACTTTATAACAAATCCAGCATGAGGAGCACCAGGTGTGGTTTGCCAGCACAACATGATAAACCCTAAACATGATCAAATGGTTCAGATGGTACAATGTTCTCTTAAAACGACCTTTAAAAAAAAGTATGTATGTGTGTGTGTATATGTATATATATATATATATAT
>NC_056516.1:34276261-34289977 GCF_014905685.2 Nematolebias whitei
CCTTCGGGATGATATATTTGTTTTTATCTGAACACTGTATGGGGTAAGAGACAAATATTTAACACATCACTGCAACAAAGATTTGTCCATGTCTAAGTTAAGTGTCTCTTATTGTTTAGCTAAGATATTTTTGTTGTAAACTAAATGAAACAAAGACAGCATTTTGTACGACATGTGCACAGTATTTTCTTAAATACTTGCCTTCATTTATCATTTTTATCATTATTCATTTTTCATTCAAGAAATGGAAACATCTGGATCAAACTACAGGAAGGATCTCAGGCTAAGATAATAAAAGACCTGAAAGATCTGGAAAGACTAAAATAAGCTCAGGAAATGATAGATGATAAATCATTGACACAACTTCACAAGCAATGAATAATCAAAATATAAAACAAACAAATACATTAAACATGGCAACATACGAAGACTCAGAGTTTAAAATATACAATGTTGAAGATGCGATTGATACAAATTTTTTCCCTGAAATAAAAGACTGTGAATATTATAATGAAGAACAGTTTAATGACATCAATATAACTAATGGAGGTCTCTCTATTATTCACTTTAACAGTAGAAGTTTAAATGCAAATATATCCAAAATAACAGATTATTTAAAACAGCTAAACAGAACCTTTACAATAATAGCACTGTCAGAGACGTGGCTCAACGATGAAAACACAACTTATGTTCACATGGAAGGGTATGAATTATATCATGTGAACAGAAGCAACAAAAGAGGTGGTGGAGTGGCTCTATTTGTTAAAAATGAAATAAAATGTAAATTAATTAATGAAATGTCAATAGTTGTTGATAATATCATGGAAATAATAACAATAGAAATAATAAACAAGAATGATAAAAACATATTAATAAGTTGTGTATATCGATCTCCAGGATCAAATATAGAAATATTCACTGATAAAATCGTACAACTATTGGACAAGAGTTTTAATAAAAACATTTTTTTGTGTGGAGATTTTAATATTGACCTGGGAAATAAAACAGATTCAAATAACATCAGTACATTTACAAATTCATTGTGTAGTTTAAATCTTTATCCGTTAATATCAAAACCAACAAGAATTACAACTCATAGTGCTACAATAATTGATAATATTTTCACAAATGTAACAAATGGGGATGTGATGGGAGGTATTTTAATGAGTGATTTGAGTGATCACTTACCAGTTTTCATGATTTATAAAAATGATCAAAGCATTACAAAAGAAATCACAATTAAGGAAAAAACAATAAACACATCAAAAAAAGCATTGGACAAATTAAAAGATGATTTACATAAACAAAGCTGGAAAGACGTGTATGTTGATGATGTGAACAGATCATATGATGAGTTTATGAATATTTTGGGAGCTCTGTATGAAAAGAATTGTGTGCAAAATAATTGTACAAAGAGAAATGTTGTTGACCAACCATGGATGATGAAAGGGTTGAGAAATGCTTGTAAAAAAAAGAATTATTTGTATACATGTTTATTGAAATTGAGAACACAAGAGGCTGAAGAGAAATATAAGAAGTATAAAAATAAATTAGTAGCGATTATAAGGAAACACAAGAAGGAATATTATAGTGATTTATTAAATAAAAGTAATGGTGATATGAAAGCTACATGGCGAGTAATAAATAGTGTTCTGAAAAGTCATAAAGCAAAAACAGGTATTTCACAATATTTTTTGAAAGATGACGATGAAATCCATGATGAAAATGAAATTGTAAATGGATTTAATCATCATTTTGTGAACGTTGGATCAAGCCTTGCAGCTAAAATACCAAAAGTAGACAATAATGTGAACCATTCAGTTATAAGTTGTGACAACAGTATTTTTCTTAATGGAACTGACAAAGAAGAAATAATGAATGTAGTAAAAAATCTTACAGATAAGAGATCAAAAGACTGGGTGGACATGGATATGATGTTTGTAAAGGACATAATGAGTTATGTTATCGAGCCGTTTACATATATTTGTAATTTATCATTTTCAAAAGGAATATTTCCAGACAATATGAAAGTAGCAAAAGTAGTTCCTCTCTTTAAAAATGGTGATAAATGTGTGTTCAATAATTATAGACCAATATCCTTATTACCACAATTCTCAAAAATTCTAGAAAAACTGTTTGTGACCAGATTAGATAAATTTATTACTAAACAAAACATTCTAAGTAGCAGTCAGTATGGGTTTAGAGCAAAAAACTCTACATCAATGGCTCTCATGGAAATAATGGAACAAATAACTACTGCTGTCGATCAAAAACAGTATTGTGTTAGTATTTTTGTTGATTTAAAAAAAGCATTCGATACTATTGATCACACTATTCTCCTTGAAAAATTAAATAAATATGGTATAAGAGGACCAGCATTACACTGGGTATCTAGCTATTTAAAAGATAGGAAACAGTTTGTACAAATAAATGGTGTAAGATCTGACTTGTGCAATATCACTTGTGGAGTTCCTCAAGGCTCTGTACTTGGACCAAAGTTATTTATTTTATATGTGAATGACTTAGTGAATGTATCAGGACTCCTGAAATGTGTCCTTTTTGCAGATGACACCACATTTTTTCTGTTTGGGTAAAGATGTAAAACGGATGTTGGAACTGATGAAGACAGAATTTGATAAAATACAAACTTGGTTTAAACTTAATAAATTATCATTAAATTTAGATAAAACTAAATACATGATATTTAGTAACAAAAAGAGAACAGTTGATGATCCATTTAAAATTGAGGGTGTTGAGATTTGTAGAGTTAATGAGATGAAATTTTTGGGTGTAATCATTGATGAACAGCTAACATGGAAAAATCACATAAATTCTGTAAGAACAAAAATATCTAAATCTATTGCAGTACTATACAAAGTCAGGGAATTATTAAATGATAAAGCTCTGTACATGTTGTATAACACAATCATTGTTCCACATTTAATCTATTGCATTGATGTTTGGGGGAAAGCGTGTAAAACATTTACAAAACCAATTTTTATTTTACAGAAAAGAGCTGTAAGAATTATCACCAGAAAGCATTACAGTCACCCATCAAGCACATTATTTTATCAACTGAAGTTATTAAAGTTCCATGATTTAGTAGATTATAGTATTTTATCAGTTATGTATAGAGCTCAAAATAACACATTACCGTTAAATATCCAAAGAAATTTTATTAAAAGACAAAGTTGTTATAATCTTAAGGGGATAGAGATATTTGTCAAACCAAAATTCAGAACTAGTCTGAAGGGAAGGTCTACCTCAATCCAAGGAGTTGGATTGTGGAATGGTCTAGAGAGTGATGTGAAAAATGTCAAGTCAATGTGCACATTTAAGAAAAAGATCAAATCTAGATTGTTAAAAAAGTATATATGAAGTAGCTTAGTGTGTGTTTTGTATTAGAATTAGAAAAATTAGAAAGTTATTCATTTTGTTCTGTTACTTGAAAATTAATATGTCTGAAATAATTGTTTGAAAAAAGGGGCAGATAAAATAAGATTTTTTCTTCTTTCTGCTGCCTTTCATTTTAAATTTTTTTGTATCTTTTTATATATTGTTATGGAATTGTTTTGTACTTTTTTAAAATGAATAAACTTCATACCATACCATACCATACCATTTTTTGCAAAATAAATGTAACACACAGACACACCTCAAACTAATTGCCAAAGTAAGAAAAGGACTTTGAGTTTAGTTTAACATTTACTTCAATTTAGTTTAATTAAATTGTATCAATCCACAACAAAAGTCAGCTATATTAAAAAAAAATCACAGTGACTTGAGATCCTCCGTTAAATCTGGGGTCCAAGCCGGCTAGAACAGGTATATCACACGTGCACGCCTTAGTTCCTGGGAAGGCACACCTCATTCCAGGTGTACCAACATAAGGCACTCTTTACTCGTGCACCTGGGCGTTCACATCAATGCATGCCAGGTCTGGTTATATTGTTTTAACCTGATGTGAACTTGTTAAATAGCTTCATTAAGTTCAGTGTTCTAAAATAACCTGTCACCCTGGCCAAATTAAACATTCATCCATTTTCCAAAAATAAACTATTTCTCTTAAACAGGTGGTCTTATCTAAATTATTGCACCGATTAAGTAAATTCTGTCCCAATAATTATCTTGTTTTTTTTAGAAAAATAAGAATTAATCCATGAAGGATTTAATACTGCTTTATTTTAAATGGTTAAATTGTCAATTATAAGTAAATAATTTATTACTTCTTGAAACAAGTTTGCTCCAAAGTTTTATTCTTGTGTTGATTTTTATTATTGTTGTTGATTCTATTTTTGATATAGATTTTTTTTATGTGAGAATCTGTGTTTTATTAGTGTTTTGCTTGGTTTTTGAGATCCTTGTGCTTTAGTTCTGTTTTCTTTTATCATCTTTTCAGTCTTAGTGTGTTTTCCCACATGTAGTGAGCTCCAGCTCCTGCCACTCTCACCTGTTCCTCATTGTCTTTCACCAGACGTTTGTCACTGTGTCTCCTTAGAGTAACTTTAAGTTCAGCGTCTTTGTGTTTTTTCCTTATCCATGGATTGTGCTTCTTTCATCCATTTGTGTTCAGTTCCTCCGTGTTTTTTTCCACCCTGGATTTTTGTAATGTTTTTGTTAATAAATCAAAATAATTTATTTTACCTTCGAGTTTTCCTGTATCTGTATGCACTTGGGTTTAACATGATATTTACTACAATTTTAAAGACAAATCCAGCTCCTCGTTTGAAAACACCGTCATTAAATATGCTACAGAGTTCCCTGTAATTAAATTAATTCCACTTTGGTAGTTCTGATAATAAAAGTGTGAATAAATTATTATATCAACCAAGTAATGGTCGGTGAGTGGTGCCCCTAACTTTAAACAAGAGCCAATAAGAGTAGGAACATGGAGGAAATAGGGGTCACCTTTTCTTCACCCTCACTATCCATTCCATTCATCCATCCATCCATCAATTCATTATCTTTATCCACTTTTTCCTTTTTCGAGTTGTGGAGGGTCACTGGTGCCCATGTCCAGCCATCACTGTGCGAGAGGTGGGGGACACCCTGGACAGGTCGCAACTCCATCAAAGGGATGCGTAAAGACAAATCACATAAACAAACATTCATTCTCTCACTAACACCTAGGGACAATTTAGAGTTACCATTTAGCTAACATGCATGTTTTTGGTATGTGGGAGGAAACCGGAGTATCCGGAGGAAACCTGCGCATGCACAGAGAGAACATGCAAACTCCAACCAGTGATGGACTTCTACAACCATGCGCTCTTTGTGGACTTCACATCTGCCTTCAGCACCATGATTCTCCAAACCCTGATGGGCAAACTACTCACACTAGGACTAAGTCCCCCCTCCCCCTATGCAACTGGGTCCTGGACTTATTAACCAACAGTCTGTGAGGATCCACAACTTCTCCTGCAACATAATCCTCAGCACTGGCTCCCCTCAGGGCTGTGTGTTGAGACCCCTCCTGTTAACTCTGCTCACATATGACTGCACACCTACCCATCCAGGCTGTCACATTATAAAGTTTGCAGACGATACAGTGGTTGTGGGAGGCATCACACACAATGATGAGTCTGGCTAAATGCAGGAAGTGGAACACCTGGAGAGCTGGTGCAGGAAGAACAACCTTCACATCAATGTGAAGAAGACGAAGGAGATGATTGTGGATTTCAGACGGAATAAACCCACCTACCCCTCCTACCCCCCAGAGCATAGGAGGATCTGCAGTGCAAGTGGTCTTCCAGTTACAAGTACTTGGGTGTGCACCTGAACGACAACCTCAGCTGGGACAACAACACCACCAGCCTGATCAAGAAAGCTCATCAGAGACTCTACTTCCTCAGGCGGCTGAGGCGAGCTGGTCTGGGAAGCTCAGTGCTCACATCAGACTCATGTTCAGGCTGCTGTTTAATACATCCTATTATCTTACATTATTGTTTAAAGTATATCTTAGATCCTTGTATAATGTTTCTTTTTTATATTTTTTTGCTATTTTTGGGTGTAACTGGGACCTTGAGTATACAATTTTGTTCCACCTCATGTACCACATGTGATGTGAATGACAAAAAAGAACCTTGAACCTTGAATTTTGGAAGTAACAAAGAAAATTGTGGCATCGACTTTTTTTTTTTTTTGGTAAACTTTGTGTGATACAAAAAGTAACATACATAAAGACCTTAAGTGACTTTTCGGTGTTCCAAATTACAAATATTTACATACACATACATCATGCAACGTTTATGAATGAGATTTAGTTTTTTGACAAGTAAATTATGAGCTCTGTGATTATCTGTTTTGTCTTGCAGCAAAACAAAACTAGCCCCATCGGTGAGGGACATGAATAGTGAATTATTGTAGTTTTTGAGATTAGTGTTTTTCTGTAGACTACTGGATTTTGATGCGGCAGTCCAATATTTGACAGAAACAAAACAGCAAAATAACAGAACAGCAAAATTATTGAAAAGAACAAGTCTTACACCAATGTCTCCCATCACTGAGGGAATGGGGGAAATTAGTAGTTTTTGAGATGAGTGGTTTTCTGGTCTAAAATTGATCAAATAATGAAAAAAATTAATGAGTTTGGTGCAAGATATTCAAGTAGATTGGAGTTACACTTTCTGAATAAAAGAGGAGCGTTTTTTTTTTTTGCATCTTTTATTTTTTATTTTGCTTGTTTAATGTAGCACCACGTGACGGATCCTGCCGAGTGGAGGGTGCAAATCCACCACCAGGCATAATGATGGAGCCAGGGGGTGGCCAATGGTGGCCCTGGCCACCATAGATTAATCTTTGGCCACTAAAATCATTTGAGGAAACTATATGTTTAAATGCTCCGGAAACAGTTCCAGACCTTTGGCAGTGCTCTTCCCGCTTGGAAGTCCTCATAGGCTGACTACCATGTCTCAAGATTCACAGAGGGGTCTGGGGATCTGGTAGCCGGCCCACGAGGACTTCTGAGTGAGATGTGCACCGCCGAAGTCCCGGTGAGCTTCGGGTGGAGCACCAAAACTTCGGAGGCACGCATTCCCACTCCAAAGTCCTCATGGGCTGGCTACCAGCTCACAAGATTCACCAATGGGGCTGGAGGTCTGGTTCTGCTCTGGTTCTGGTCCGATTTAGTGGGTTCCGTGCGGTGCTCTGCATCCTCTGGGCACCAAAGTCACAGTAATAAGCGCAAAACTTTTTCCGATCAGATTAAAACTTTCCCCTTAGTTTTTCAGTAGAAGGAAACAGGGCTGGGGGGGGGGGGTGTTGGCTTCAGGGAAATGTGGTCATTTTGAGCGGGAATACAGTGGAGGCTTACTGAAAGAAAACTACAAAATGGCGGCACCTGTCTGTAGTATTTATTTATTTGTTTTTTACTTTTTACTGTACAGTACTGTATCCGTTCCAATCACGAGTAATATCAAAGTTGACAATCAAGTGTCCTGTACAATTTATTTATTTATTTTTTAATATGTTAATGTGCTGTGACAAACCGCGATATAGCGAGTCCGCAAAAGACAAACCGCAAAGTAGCGAGGGGACTACTATATAGCACATTTAAAGCAGAAGCTGTAACCAACGTGCTTAGAACCTTAAAAATCAACCTTAAAAATAAAGAGTAGCGTTATTAACAAATATCAAAATCTCAGCCTTTTATATTTGGCAATGATTTGATGCAACATTGGTGATCAAGAATCCACTCGTACGACCAGCATGTAAAACTGATACAAGCTTCAGTTACAAATAACACATTACACTTCTATCTTCTCAGTTGTATGTATATATATATATATATATATATATATATATATATATATATATATATATATATATATATATATATATTTTTTTTTTTTTTTTATATATATATGAAACATTGGGAATTATTAAACGCCATTTGAAGTGTGTGAGAAAGATTATAATGAAAGTGAACTGATATAGACATGCCCTGATGCCCTGACTCGTCAACAGGTTAAATTTAGATCATCTTCATAATTGGTAATTGTCACACTTTCATTTATACTGTATAAGACTTATAAAATGTGCACAGCTGTGAAATATCTCACCAGAGTAATTACTGTTTGGTGTTCTTGACTGAAAGGCCTTCAAAAAGCTCCCACCTGCAACACAATTTTAAAAAAGTCTTAATAAATAAATTTATGCTCACTATTTCCAACATGCTTCCCAGCAATCCATTAACTTACCATATTCTTGGTTTTACACAGTCTTAAAAGTTACACACAGGTTAAGTTGCACAAGGTCAAAATTTTAAACCACTCCCATCAGGTTAAGAGTCTGGGTGTCATCCTTGATAGCACCCTCTCCTTTTCCTCTCAAGTCAACAATATCACTCGGTTACTTTCATCTTCGAAATATTAATCGTCTCCGTCCTTCCCTCACTCCTCACTCCACTGCTGTTCTGGTTCACATTCTGGTAACCTCTCATTTAGATTATTGTAATTCTCTTGTTTTTGGCCTACCTCAGAAAACCCTCCATAAATTACAACTGGTCCAAAATTCAGCTGCCCTTATCATTACACGGACCCCATCGATCCATCACATCACACCTGTTTTACAACAACTTCATTGGCTTCCCATCCCATATCGCATCAACTACAAAATACTCCTCCTTACCTTCAAAGCTGTCCACCACCTCGCTCCTCCATACCTTTCGGACCTTGTTCACATCGCTACACCCGCTCGTACCCTCAGATCCTCTTCTTCTATTCAGCTCATTGTTCCCCTTGCCCGTCTTGTTACTATGGGGAGCAGAGCATTCAGCTGCTCTGCTCCCCAGCTCTGGAACTCACTCCCACCTGATATTCGTAATACAGACTCACTGCCACATTTGAAAGTCAAACTCAAAACTCATCTGTTTAAAGAAGCCTACACTCTGTGATTGCAACTGCATTGTCTTATTTTAATTCTATTTTACTTGTTTTTACTATGTGTATAATATTGTGTCTGTTTTTATGATTGACAATGTAAGGTGACCTTGAGTGCCAAGAAAGGCGCCTACAAATAAAATGTATTATTATTATTATTATATATATGGTGTCAGCCATCTTGGATTTTATTTTTTTTTATAGCAATCCAATTTTTGAATGAAACCTTTTTTACACTTTGATGTAGCAGCACACCAAAATGAAAGTCACTTATTTTTCAAGTTATCATGCTCACAACCTGCACAGATAGATGGTCGGAGAATATTTCAAATTCCAATCTTTTCAATGTGCAGTGGGGGACAAAACTTAACATTTTAGTAGCAGGTGTGGCTGAGTGGTTAGAGCAGTTGTCCTCCAGTTGGAAAGTTGTTGGTTTGATTCCACCACCAGTCACATGCTGAAGTGTCTCTGGGCAAGACACTGAACCCCTCATTGCCTTTGATGTGTGTCCCGTTGATGTATGCATGTGATTAAAGTACAGATTTTTCTTTACACAATAATTTGTTCATTGATCTTTAGATAGAGTGCTGTACGAATATGTAAATGGGGGCACAGTTTTGTTGTAAAGTACCGTATATTCCGTATAAGTACAGACCATTTGCCAATTTTAAAGCCTCATATGAATACAGTTAAAAAAAAAAAAAGTCAGTCAGGAAAATTTTAAATATTTTATTGTTCTGCAAAATGTATATGACTTTCTACATGACTATCTGAAAAAAAAAGTTTACAGAACAACCTCCATTATATGCTGGAAAACCAGTCTCCTACATTATAATGGTGCTAATAAATAAATAAATAAAAAGTTTGGTTTGTTGTAAATATTTTCACAAGTATTAAAGAAAACCAAGCTAAATATGTTTGAATAATTTCCTAAAACATATACAAAATATGGGCCATTGTAACAAAAATATGAAAGTTGTTCATGTTGGTTTTGTGCAAAAGTTTTGAAAAATATTGTAAAACTTAAAAATGTTTTGCACTGTAAATAGCTGTAATACACAAAATAATACCAAAGTTAATATTGCACAATATATATTAAAGAATCTAGTTCTTATTTTATTGTTGGTTCATGTTTTGAAACTGTTAAAAAAAGTCAAGGAGTATTACACAAGATTAATTAACTAGACATCTAAATACTAATAAATAATATAAAAATAAGATATTTGATATTTACAAAACAGGACAATTTGTCGTCAGTTCTTATCTAAAAAATACAGCTATAATTACCAAGACTCCCAAAAGAAAGCTTGTTTTGTGATCAGCTGCTGAATTGGCAGTTGTTGTTGTTTTTGTTGTTGTTGTTGTGGCTGTTGTTTTTGTTGTTGAGGAAGCTGTGGTTGCAGATGAAGCAGCTGTAATTGAAGTTGGGGCAGTTGTAAGTGTTGTTGGCGAAGAAGCAGAGGTGGAAACAACGGGAACAGGTCTTATAGGACCAGCTGTAGTGGTTGTTGTTGTTGTTTTTGTTGTTGTTGTTGTTGAGGAAGCTGTGGATGCAGCTGTGGTGGCTGTGGTTGCAGATGGAGCATCTGTAATTGAGGTTGGGGCACCACTTGTTAGGCCAGTTGTAAGTGTTGTTGGCGAAGAAGCAGAGGTGAAAACAACGGGAACAGTTCTTATAGGACCAGCTGTAGTAGTTGTTGTTCCAGCAGTTGTAGTTGTTGCAAAAACTGTGGTGGTTTTTGGAATGGCTTTGGTTGTTGTTGAAGCAGATGTCGTTGGTGTTGTTGGAACAGCAGTGCTTGCTGATGGAGTAGCCGAGGATATTTTTGGAGCAGCAGTGGATGTTGTTGGAGTCGCTGTGGTTCTTGTAGAAACTGCTGTAGCTGTTGATGGAGCATCTGTAGTTGTGGTTGAAGCAACTGAGGTCACTGCTGAAGCTGATGTAGTTATTGTTGGGCCAGCTGTACTAATTTGAGCAACTGTGATTGTTGTTGGAGCAGCTGTTATGGTTCTTGAAGCAGCTGAGGTAGTTGTTGAAGATGATGTTGTTTGGAAAGCAGTGATTGTTGTTGGAGAAACTGTGGACATTGTTGAAGCCAATGTAGTTGTTGGTGGAGCAGCTGTGGTGGTTGGAGAGAGAGTGGTTGTTGTTGAAGTTGATGTTGTTGTTAGAGCAGCTGTGCTTGTTGAATCAGCTGAGGTCAAAGTTGACTCCGATGTAGTTGTTGTTGGAACAGCTGTGGTGGTTGAGGCAACTATGGTTGTTGTCGGAGTGAGTGCGGTGCTTGTTAGAGCAACTGTGGCGGTTGTTGAAGCAGATGAGGTTGTTGTTGAAGCCAGTGTGGTTGTAGCTGGAACAACTGTTGTGGTTGTAGCACCTGTGGCTGTTGTTGGAGCAGCCGTCGTGGTTGATGTAACAGCTGTTGTTGATGTTGTTGGAGAGGCTGTGGTGGTTGTTGGAACAGCTGTTGTTGTTGGAGCAGCAGTGGTGGTTGTTGGAACAGCTGTTGTTGTTGGAGCAGTTGTGGTCATTTTTGAAGCAGCTGAGGTTGTTTTTGAAGCAGCTGCGATCGTTGTTGAAGCCGTTGTAGTTGGAGTTGGAGCAACTGTTGTGGTTGGAACAACTGTGGTTGTTGTTGGAGCAGGTGTTGTGGTTGATGTTACAGCTGTTGTAGTTGTTGTTGGAGCAGCTGTGGAGGTTGTTGAAACAGCTGTGGTTATTGTTGAAGCCAGTGTAGTTGTTGTTGGAACAACTGTTATGGTTGGAGCATTTGCGGTTGCTGTTGGAGCAGCTGTGGTGGTTGGTGTAACAACTGTTGTGGTTGGAGAAGATGAGGTGGTGGTTGGAACAGCTGTTGTTGTTGTTGTTGTTGTTGTTGGAACAAGTGTTGTGGTTGGAGCACTTGTGGTTGTTGTTGGAACAGCTGTGGTGGTTGGCGTAACAGCTGTTGTTGTTGGAGCAGCTGTGGTGGTAGATGGAAGTGCTGTTGTTGTTGTTGGAACAGCTATGGTTGTTGTCAGAGTGGGTGTGGTGCTTGTTAGAGCAACTGTGGCCAGTGTAGTTGTAGCTGGAACAAATGTTGTGGTTGTAGCACCTGTGGCTGTTGTTGGAGCAGCTGTCGTGGTTGATGTAACAGCTGTTGTTAATGTTGTTGGAGAGTCTGTGGTGGTTGTTGGAACAGCTGTTGTAAGAGCAGATGTGGTGGTTATTGGAGCAGCTGAGGTTGTTATTGAAGCAGCTAGGGTTGTTTTTGAAGCCATTGTAGTTGTTCTTGGAACAAGTGTTGTGGTTGGAGTAACTGTGGTTGTTGTTAGAATGGCTGTGGTGGTTGTTGTTGGAGCAGCAGTGGTGGTTGTTGGAACAGCTTTTGTTGTTGAAGCAGCTGTGGTCATTTTTGAAGCAACTGAGGTTGTTTTTGAAGCAGCTGCGATCGTTGTTGAAGCCATTGTAGTTGTTCTTGGAACAACTGTTGTGGTTGGAGCAAATGTGGTTGTTGTTGGAGCAGGTGTTGTGGTTGATGTTACAGCTGTTGTTTTTGTTGGTGGAGTAGCTGTGGAGGTTGTTGAAACAGTTGTGGTTATTGCTGAAGCCAGTGCAGTTGTTGTTGGAACAACTGTTATGGTTGGAACACTTGTGGTTGCTGTTGGAGCAGCTGTGGTGGTTGGTGTAACAACTGTTGTTGGAGTAGCTGTGGTGGTAGATGCAAGGGCTGTTGTTGTTGTTGTTGGAGTAGCTGTGGTGGTTGTTGAAAGAACTGTTGTTGTTGTTGTTGTTGTTGGAACAAGTGTTGTGGCTGGAGCACTTGTGGTTATTGTTTGAGCAGTTGTTTTCGTTTGTGTAACAGCTGTTGTTGTTGAAGCAGCTGTGGTGCTTGATGGAATGGCTGTTGTTGTTGTTGTTAATGGAGCAGCTGTGTTGGTTGTTGAAACAGCTGTTGTTGTTGTTGTTGGAACAAGTGTTGTGGTTGGAGCACTTGTAGTTGTTGTTGTAGCAGATGTGATGGTTGGGGTCAAATCTGTTGTTGTTGGAGAAGCTGTGGAGGTGGTTGGAACAGTTGTTGTTGTTGGAACAGCTTTTGATGTTGTTGTTGGAACAACAGTTGCAGTTTGAGCAACTGTGATTGTTGTTGTTGGAGCACTTGTGGTGGTTGTTGTAATAGCTGTTGGTGTTGGAGCAGCTGTGCTGGTTGTTGAAGCAGCTGAAGTTGTTGTTGGAACAGCTGTGGTTGTTGTCAAAGCCAATGTTATTTTGGTTGGAACAACTGTTGTGGTTGGAGCACCTGTGGTTGTTGTTGAAGCAGCTGTGGTGGTTGGGGTCACAGCTGTTGTTATTGGAGAAGCTGTGGTTGTTGATGGAATAGCTGTTGTTGCTGTTGTTGGAGCAGATGTGGTGGTAGTTGGAACAGCTATTGTTGTTGTTGTTGTTGAAATAGCTGTTGATGTTGTTGGAACAACTGTTGTGGTTTGAGCACCTGTGGTTGTTTTTGGAATGGCTATGGTGGTTGTTGTAACATCCTTTGTTGTTGTTGGAACAGCTGTGGTGATTTTTGAAGCAGCTGATGTAGTTGGAGCATCTGTGGTGGCTGATAGATGAGGAGTTGTTGTTGTTATAGATGTTGTCGTTGGAGCAGCTGTAGTGGTTGATGGAACAGCTGTTGTTGTTGGAACAGCTGTTTTTGTTGTTAGAATAACTGTTGTGGAATGAGCACCTGTGGTTGTTGTTGTCGTGGCTGTGGTGGTTGTTGGAATAGCTGTTGTTGTTGGAGAAGATGTGGTTGTTGTTGGAACAACTGTTGTTGTTGTTGGAACAACTGTTGTGGTTTGAGCACTTGTGGTT
>NC_056516.1:34290077-34312291 GCF_014905685.2 Nematolebias whitei
CAACAACACCACCAGCCTGATCAAGAAAGCTCATCAGAGACTCTACTTCCTCAGACGGCTGAGGCGAGCTGGTCTGGGAAGCTCAGTCCTCACCTCCTTCTACAGGTGTGCAGTGGAGAGCATCCTGTGCTCCAGCATCAACGTGTGGCATGGAGGCTGCACAGCTGCAGAAAGAAAAGCTTTGCAGAGAGTGGTGAAGGCTGCACAGAAATCTGTTGGAATCAGCCTCCCCACCATCACAGACATCTACACCTCCAGATGCAGGAAGAGGGCCACCTGCATCATGAAGGACCCCACTCACCCAGCACGCACACTTTTTGCCCCACTCCCCTCAGGAAGGAGGTTAAGGAGCATTAAGTGTAGAACCACTAGACTGAGGAACAGCTTCTACCCTGAGGCTGTTAGACTCATGAATCTCTAACTAGAATAATCACTGTGAAAAATCACATCATGTTGCTGCTGATCTGTTTCATGTTGCTGCTGATCTGTTTCAATGTTGATGTGTTCGTGCGTGCACACCTGCTCACAGACTCATGTTCATGTTTGTGCTGATGTTCAATGTTTTATGTTGTGAGTGCTTGGTGTGTATTTTGTTGATGTTTTTCTTGGTTCATATCTTAGATGTTATTACTGTTTTTCTTATACATTTTATTGTTGAATGTAACTGGGACCCTGTGTGCATAATTTCGCTCCACCACATGTACCACATGAGGTGCGAATGACAATAAAGAAACTCTGACTCTGACTCAAAAATTCCCCGTGCCCCCGACAAAACTTAAATGGACCTCACAGTTTGGAAATCTTTCATTTCCTTAAAATTAATATTACATACATTTCTGCATATCAAACTGAAGATGGTTTGGTGCTGCATGGACCATTTATTTCACTTCAACGCCTTGTGCTTGTCGATTATCATGCTGCAGATATCAGTTTGTGATTTGTGTTTCAGGACTCTGACTGGAAAGAAAAACAGATCCATGCCTGGATCACTTATAGCAAAAACGTCAAACGTCTAAAAGCGAACTTTTAGCAACATGATTTACCTACGCAATGACAATGTCTCTCCTCTGTCTTCATAAATCAGAGCATCCTCTAAAATCCTTTTAATGATCTAATTTCCTGAACGTGTGTTCGTTTAGGTCAAACCGAGCTAAACTAATTAAAATCACTTATTAGATGGAACTATATATTTTTAACCATCCTGTTGAGCTTCCACCCCAGTTGTTGTGTCTCACCTGGTTTCAGTTTGTTGACTGTGTCAAACTTGGGTTTAATTTATTTTCTCGACCAACAGCTCATATGATCTGGTTTTCTGTACTCGTTACCAGATCCACGTGGAATAACTGATACTTTTTGTTACTCTGCTTCTTTCCTGCAACACCTGACTTCATGTGTTTGAAGACGTCTAGTCAACATTGTCATTCTGTTTGTCCAACAATGTTCCGTCATCTGGACGTTTTCTTTTCTTTTGTTGAGACGTTTCATCCTTCATCCAAAGGACTTTCAGTCTGAGGAGCCACAAACAAACTCACTCCCACAAGCAGCACACTCACATAGTGGACCAACCAGTTTGATGGTGATAAGATGGTTTCTGGGGCCCGCCCTCTCCCCCATCGACTCCTTTGAGGCAGCCATAGCCAAAGTGGTTCGAAACATCAAAGTTCATGCTCAATAATCCAGATAAAAAAATCCAACAAAGTTCAGTCAGGTCATCTGGACGGTTTCTTTTTTTTTGTTGTTGGTTGTTGAGACGTTTCGTCCTTCATCCATCTTCAGTCCAAGGAGCCACAACAAACTCGGTCCCACAAGCAGCCATGAGGCCCTCTAACTTTCAAGGCTATCCACAGCCAGACTCCTAAATACATTCTTGACCTTTTGGATCCTTTACCTTCATCTAGGACTCTGAGGTCTTTGACTCAAATGTTATTGACTGTTCCCCGAACCTGAGAAAACCTGTGGAGGCCGCGCTTTGGGGGCGGTGGAACGCCCTTCCACTGTCTCTACACTGCACAGACTCTTAAAAAAAAAAAAAAAAAAAAAAAAACTAGACATTTTTATTCAGACAAGCTTTTGCTTAATGCTTTTTGTTTGTTTGATTGTTTGTTTAGATTTAATGTTTGTGTCTTTATGAAGCACTTTGTGATCTGTCTTGTCTTTCCACCTGGATTATTGAGCATGCATCAGGGTACTTTGTGATCTACTGTATATGTCTGTGAAAGGTGCTAGAGAAATAAAGTTTTACTTACTGACTTTACTCGGAGGCAGCCATAGCTATAGCTGCCTCAGAGGAGTCGACGGGGGAGAGGGCGGGCCCCAGAAACCATCTTATCACCAGCAAACTGGTTGGTCCACTATGGGAACGTGCTGTGTGGGGGGACTGAGTTTGTTTTGGGCTCCTCAAACTGATGAAGTCCTTTGGATGAAGGACGAAATGCATAAAAAATTTAAAAAAGTAAATAAAACTAACTGCCAAGTCTTTGTGCGACTCTGTGGCGACCCCTGAAGAAGGAAGCAGCCGAAAGAAGAAAGAATATTTTTTTATTAAAATAAATAAATAACGTGACAGTTAGACCATGAGTTTCTATATGAGCATTAGAATTAACAAAAAAAAAAGGGTGTTCATTTATCATTTATCTGTTTGCAGATCAGTCATAAATCCTACAATATAAAATATGTAGATGTTAAAAAAATAAAAAAATACATAAAAAACAACATATTCAAACCAATAAGAACATAAAATAAATCAAAGCTTTGATCATCATTACACAAAGGGTTCTCTATGTGGACACACCGTTCACTCTGGACAAAAAATAAAAGGCATTTTTGACGCTGGGATGCAGATGCTGTTAAGCTCTGTCAGAATAAAATATGAAGACCCACAGGGATCTAAACGAAATCCAAAATGAGACGTCCATCATTTGAAAAAATGAGACACCTGTTCTAACAAAGTGATTGATTGCGTGAGGTTTTAACAAATTACTGTTCCTGGTGAAGGCTAACAGGAAGCAGGGAACTCCCTCCCCCAAGAAGCGGAACAGAAATATTTATCACACATATACAGAGTGACAAAGTCTACGTTTGAGGGACGGATATTTTGCCGTTAAAGGGTCTAAATATGCTGCGTGATGGATGGGGATTGAGCGTTAGCGTAGACCTCATGCCGACCTTCGTCGTCTGAGTTGGAGGATCGGTGTCATCGGCCATCTTCTCTGACGCGAGGAACAGCGGTAACTTCACAGCGTGCGCTCCAAACACCAGACGCCTGCTGCTGTTATGATTCTACTTTACTGCACTGATTTGAGTCTTAACACTCTTCACCAATTGTCTCTCAAAACCGTGGCTTACTGTGACACGTGTTTTCCTCAAGAGCTTCCTCTGAGCAATCATCGCAAGTGCCCTCATCATTCACCACACACACATGCACACACACACGCACACACACACGAACACGCAAACCTCTTACCTCCATTTAAAAGTGCAAGGGTAAATTAAAATGCAGCACACTAAGGTTTGTGTTTCCTCAAATGCAGCTGGATGTTAAAATAAATAATAAATGAAACACGAGGCACAGATGTATTAAGATTCAACACATAAATGAGACTTTATATTAATGGTAACACTTTACAATAAGGTACACAACATTTAATTAACTAGTGGGGATCGCCTCAGGAAAGAATCAGGAGCTAATGGGTAGTTAACCAGTATTTACTGGGGAACACTTATTAGGGGACTACTGGTTTGCTACCTTGTAAATGAAGAGGAACTAATCGAGAACTAATGTGTAGTTACCAATGAAACCAAAGAGGAATGAATCAAGAGCTAATGGGAAGTTAACCAGTGCTTACTAGGGAACACAGTCAATCTTATTAGGGGACTACTGGTTTGTTACCACAGAAACCGAGGGGAAATTATCCATGTGGGTTCTGAATAAACCCTGCACCAGTGAGGTCGCAGCTCAGACCTAGTTAAGAGTTACAGAAGTACAATATTATGAAACCAGTTTGTACCACTGATTACTGGTAAAAAATCCAGTAAAATCAGTATAAACATTATGAAACAGGTTTTTGACATATATGACCTGTGACCTCACTGGTGCAGGGTTTATTCAGAACCTAAATTGATACTTTCTCCTTTGTTTCTGTGGTAACAAACCAGTAGTCTCCTAATAAGGTTTGGCTGTGTGTTCCCCAGTAAGTACTGGTTAACTACCTATTAGCTCCTGATTAGTTACTCTTCATTTCCCAGGTAACTAACCAGAAGTCCAATAAAGCTTGGCTGTGTGTTCCCCAGTAAGTACTGGTTTATTGCCCATTGGGTTCTGATGTGTTCCTGATTCGTTCCTGAGGAGTTCCCTAGTACTTAATCAAATTTTGTGAACCTTATTGTAAAGTGTTCCCATGAAAACCAGTATAAATGGTATAATAATGAACAGAAAATGTAAAACTTCACTTTATTTCTTTAACGTGACAGTTTCTCACCTTTTTCTGGAAACTTCTTCACCACCTCCACCTCCTGACTCAAACTTATCTCCCCCCTCCAGGTGCGTCTGCTGTATTGCTCCCTGGAAGAAGCGGAGCTGATTTTCCGGGCGGCCTGGGCAGCAGGTCAAGCCGGGCCGAGTCACATGTGGTTTGCTGTCGGTCCGGCTCTGTCTGGGTTGGGCCTGGAGGGACTTCCAAAGGCCTTGTTCGCAATCAGGCCTCAGGGGTGGAGGGACGAGCCTCGCAGGTACGAACAAACGAGACGCAGAATTTTAGGTTTTTACTTTTTCTGAGGACTGGAACTGGAATTATCGCAGATGTTTTTAGCTTGCAGTAACACGTTTTTGTTCAGTTTAGAGAAATCTAAACGCAGCCTTCTACTATGAGCAACTTCCTGAGAAATAGAGAACGCAGCATCTCATGATTTCTGCTGACGATCAAAGAGAGAACGTTTCTAAAGACAGCCCACAGTTGCTTTTTCATGACATCTATAAAATTGGACCATCTTTGCGTTATTAGCTGATTCAACACATCATATTCTGCAAAATGAGAATTTTATTTCTATCACGAGTTTGTCGTCTTGCAGAACAATCAGAAATCATTCAAACAGAACGTGCACCAGGAGCATTATTGGCTGCTCAGCGCCGTTTGATGCCTCAGACTTTCTTTGTTCCTACTTTTAATTTTAGTTTTGTTGTTTCGTTTATGCTTGTCTTGTATTGTCTCTTAAAGTTGTGAACTAAAGAAAATTGAGTTTTCTTTTCCATGTTTGTCTTTGAAGGTTTCATCTGTAATTGATTTGCATCCTTTCTCCTTTTTAAACACACTTTTTTAGTCCTGCCTTTTTTTCTGATAATTTTTTGTTAAAGTTTTCTTTCTAATTGTTTATATTTGTTGTCTTTTTGTGTGTTATTTGTGGTTGTTTTAAGGCCTGGTTTACGCTGGCGTGTTGCGTAAAACATTCAATGACTCATTAAAAAGTGAAAAGCAACTTGTGCATCATGTTATTTTCTGTTTTTTAATATATATTATTTTATTCTATCTTTTGAACGCTCCTTTTACAATATTTTGTCAGTTTGCTTTAAAATTAATTTTTTTTTTTTTTTTTTACTTTATGTTTATTCACATTCCCTTCCTGGGTCTTAAAACTCCAGCAGCAGAATGGCACAAAACTCAACTTTGTATATTTAATATTTATCTTACATCATAAATTAAAAAAAACATCATGCACACTGAGATGAAGCTGTAAATACTTTATAGCTCTTTTCAACAGTCTATCACTACATGAAAGCTCTCAGCAAATCATTTAATGATCTATTATTACATTTTCATAAAACAGATGGGCTATTTTTATTTATTAGGTCCATGAAATATTTTAGAAACACACTCTTAAGTGGCGTACAGACATATCCTGATGTAACAATTTAACATCAGCTGCTTTAATCGTCATCATTAAAACATCCATCAGCTGCTCAGCTAATCAGTTACTGCTAATGTTCCCTGATGACTTCCATGCAGGTTTACTGGAGAGTCTCTATAAAAGGATCATGGCTTACTCCTTGATATGTATTACAGAGCAAAATACCCCTGGACAGTTTAATTTCTTCGATTCTAATTTTGTGTCTTGTTTTAATTTTTAGATATTTAGACAGTTTAGTTTTTCATTGTGTTTCTGTTCAGTGCCCTGCGATGACTTCTGTTCTGACTTGGTGCTCAAAGCCACAAGTGGCCTGCGATTCTCACAGATCGTTTCCAACTTGCGGTTTAGCTTATAAAACAGCTGATTGTGAGTGCTCGAAGCATGAACCAAACCTTCTGACAGGGTCGGAAGATTTGCCATGGCCAAAATTTCTGCCATCTTCTTTAAAAGCCAGTGACATAGGTATCCGCTGGTGCCAAAAAGCTGAAATCTTGCTATCATTATTCCAATGTATTTGGCGTCCTCTTGAGATAATACGGAATGCACATCATATCCACGATGTATCCTGCAATGTGCGTCTCAGCGGGGCATGAGGGTTCTCCATGACCCTGTCGCTTTGTTGATTTTTAAATGTTTTTTTAATCGATTGCGTTGAAAGTCCAGCTGACCAAATCCGTGACACTAGTTTACGTTTCTGAAGATGTGTAAATAGGAGCTCCGATATACAAGACAGAACAAAAAAAGGAGGAGGAGGAATGGAGAGGAAAGAAATGTGTCCGTCTTGCACGAGAGCGAGTGAGGAAAAATGATACAACGACTCAATTCAAAAATATATTTAATTTTCATACACAAGGCTGAAAGGAGGCACAGTTGGTAGAGCTGACGCCTCTCGGCGAGAAGGTCGCAGGTTCAAACCCCGCCCAGGGGCCTTTCTGAGTGGAGTTTGCATGTTCTCTCTGTGCATGCGTGGATTTTCTCCATGTACTCTGGTTTTCTCCTAGAGACCAAAAACATGCATGCTAGGCTGATTGATAACTCTAAATTGCCCCTGGGTGTGAGTGAGAGAGTGAATGGTTGTTTGTCTCATTTGTCTCTATGTGTCCCTGTGATGGACTGGAGACCTGCCCAGGGTGTCCCCTAATTCATGCACAATGATGGCTAGACATGGGCACCGGTGACCCCAGCGACCCAAAAAGGAAGAAGTGGGTAAAGATAATGGATGGATGGATTTTCATGCATTAGTCAAACATTTTTACTTTTTGGAGAAAAGCTTTCTTTGTGTTAAACTTGTTCTCATTCAGAATATTAAAATGTTCCTCTTAATTCACAAAGTTTAAGGTTCCATTCAGTGATCTCATGAACAGTTTGAAACCTTGTTGCATTTTTAGATTTATATGCAGCCATTCAGGCAGCCATGACTCGGGTCCACTCAGTCTCTGTCCTCTCCTGAATTCCCTTGAAACCCAGCAGTGTCAGAAAAGACCTTTAAAATGCCCTATTATCACATTGTTCTCTCACTGATCCTGCAGGCGCATCGCCAAGGGAGTTTCGGTGCTCACTCATGGGGCAATGGCTCTGCGGAGGGACCAGGGGGCCAACAGCCGGGCGCAGTACGCAGGAAACTGCCAAAGCGATGGTAACCAGACCCACCGAGTGCCAGACAGAATCAGGTGAGACGGGAGCAAGGAGAGTACACAGGGTTTGTGTGGATGTTGATGCTTTTCATATTAAAATAACATGGAGGAAAGTAAACTGCGGTTCACAGCTGTAAGAAAATGAAGTAAACAAACTCTGTCATGCCTGAAAGGGGATCAATTCAATCAGAAAAAAAAATACTTTGATATAAACTGTTAATTTATTTGTATTTAATTCTTACTAACACTGCAGAGTGTGCTTCTTCTGTCATTAAAAAAATGCATTCAAATTATTATATTTGACGCAGCTAAAATGTCCTGCAGACAAGTATTAGAGCTAGTAGAGATGAAAATCTGTTGCTTTTATTTATTTATTTTCTTCTAATGCACAAACATTTTTGGAACATACCTTATACAAACCTATAAAATGGACGAGATAAATACGAAGTTTATTTACAAAGATCAGACAGTATCATGAGGTGACTTGTTACCATGTACGTGTAGAGTAGGCACATGGTACTTATGGGTACCTGGTAAGTACCATTTGTTAATTTAGTTAATGGTTAGTGTTAACACTGTTAGCAAAATGTCTCACACTATAATCATCAGTCTAAATCTAACCAATGTAAAACTCTAATGGGCAGGGGCGCAACTACATATTTTTGAGGTGGATGCAAACACATCATCGGCGCCCCCCCCCACCCGCTCCTTTTTACTTGCCGCCTCATACAGCTTAGTCATGCACTTAGAAAATACAGTAGTAATATTACAGATTTTTTTAATGTTACATATTATATCAGGTGATCATTTCAATCATAAACAAATAAGAAGTTTTATAAAGTACAAATATATAACAGTAGTGGTACTCAGTCAGTGCTCAACATTTTATGTAGCGGAAATATGACATCTTAACAGCCTGGAGTCCATGTCAGAGTTTTAACATTTATGACATTTAAACTGTTACATTCCGTGACTTTGCATTTGCCCATTTGTCAAGTATAACATCAAATGAAATAGACCGTGCCACACTGTTTTCAATAGAGATCACTGCTAACTGGGACAAGCGATCATTGCTCATATTTGAACGAAGGTATGTTTTGATGAGCTTCAGCTTGCTAAATGATCTCTCTGCAGATGCAACTGTCAGAGGCATGGTTAAAAATACTCTAAGGGCTACTGTCAAATTTGGAAATACCAAATCAAGGTCCTCTTGAATTAGGAAATTTAACTTTTCTAGAGCCTTGTAACCCTTCAGTAGACGGCTTGCTGGGTATATTTCTTGAATGATATCTCTTGAAACATCACAAGTGGTCAGGGCATATGTGGTCACTGATTCCTCCAGCTCAGCTTTTGTCATGTGCTCCATTTTAGTGATGAATTTAAATTTCTCAGACACAAGTTGAAAATTGGAAAACCTCTCAGACAGCTCTTGGAGGAGTGTGTCAACAATAACATTGAAAACCATGCACCTGAAGTGCCTTGTGGGTTCCTTTTCATGATGACCAGTGCATGAATTGTCATCTGGGAAATTCTTTTGCTTCCTAAGTCGTTTCTCTTTGAACTTAGGAGAAGCATCCATTTCGATGGCTATTTTGCTTGCAATGTCAAGTGACTTCTGAAAGCCCTCTTCTCTATATTTGAGCAAAAACTCTTTCAGAGACTCGATTAGCCTAATGGCTGTGTCCATTGACACATCTGCTGCTTGTAGTGCCTTGCTTGCAAAGTTGATCTCACATAATAAGGCATACCAAATTATGAGGCACACAAGGAACTCCATACTGACAATCTCATCAGATAGTGATTTTGCCTCTGAGACAATCTTGCTGTCTCCTGCCACTTCTCCAAGCTTTGGTAGTGCATCTAAAATTCCCCCCATCTGGAAACGTATAGCTTTGACAGAGTCTAGCTTTGCCTCCCACCGGGTGTCACTCAGAGGCTTCAGTGTGATGTCGACAAACTCTGTGAGAA
Source organism: Nematolebias whitei (assembly GCF_014905685.2). Lineage (NCBI taxonomy): Eukaryota > Metazoa > Chordata > Actinopteri > Cyprinodontiformes > Rivulidae > Nematolebias > Nematolebias whitei. Next base: position 34,299,581 of record NC_056516.1, read on the forward strand.
TGTCCCACCTCTTCACAGAAGACAAAAAGATTGTGTACAATCTTTGAACAGTGCCAAAAAAAGTGAGACACTCTCTGCTAGATGAGGCTGCATCACATAACAAAAGGTTCAGGCTGTGGCTGCAGCAGGGGATGAATAAAGCCTCTGGACATCTCCGTTGTATTAAAGCTTGAACACCCTTGTTTATTCCCCTCATATTAGAGCCATTGTCATAACTTTGCCCTCTACAATTAGCCAAATCCAACCCCAGACTCTCCAGAACCCCTGTTAGTGTATCTGTGAGGCCTTTCCCAGTTGTGTCCTTCACAGCAGTGAACCCCACAAAAGACTCTGCAATAGTGACTTTTTTCTTCTCATCAGTATCAATATATCGAATAATGACTGAGGCCTGCTCTTGCTTTGAAATATCAGGTGTGCAGTCCAGTTCCACTGCAAAGTACTTAGAGGCTTTGATCTGGGCAGATATTTTACCCAAAACACACTCTGATATTGAATCTAAAAATTCATTCTGAGTGCACCATGTCAGATATCCAGTGGTTTGTTTGGAGGCTGCCTTTCTAAGATGTTCTGCCAGTGTGACATCATATCGTGCAATGAGCTCAAGGATTCCCAGAAAATTTCCATTTTTAGGATTTCCTAACTGAGAATTTTTCCCCCTTAGTGGCAAGTTTCTCTCTGCAAGGAAGAGTATGCAGTCAATAACTCGAGTCAACACACTTCTCCAGTATGCTTTTTCAGCTGCCATGGTTCTCTGCAGATCACTATCAATAGTCTTACCTAGGCGTAAGCGAGATATCATTTCTTTCCACATCAGATAAGCATTTATGTGAGAACTACTGGTTTCATGGTGCTTCAGTGTTTTTGAAAGACATCGCCAGTTACTGTACCCTGCCACAAGGCATGTATCAGAAACTTTAGCTTCACCAAAAAGCTTACACGCAAAACAATAGACTCTGCTGGTATTTTTGGAATACAGTAACCAATCTCGTTCAACTTTCTCTCCATTAGACAGTATACGAAAACAGTACGCTTTGGAAAAACACCTCTTATTCTTCTCTGATCTTGGATATGGACCATCAGAAACTTTCTGTGGGCCATTTTCAACCATGTACTGCCTAAATGTGTCCCCCATTTTGTGTGGTAAAGGCCATTCGGATGGATCTTCTGAATAAAGCCTTGCCTCAGCCCTCTCCTCTGCAGCTCTGTACTTCTCTCCCTCTACATCATCATCTGGACCTCTCTGCTCCTCTCCCTCTTCATCATCTGGACCTCTCTGCTCCTCTCCCTCTTCATCAACTGGACCTCTCTGCTCCTCTCTCTCTTCATCATCTGGTCCTCTCTGCTCCTCTCCCTCTTCATCATCTGGTCCTCTCTGCTTTGTGATGATTAACTCACCATGTCTGCCTGAACTAATTTTCCCAAAAAAGAAGACAATGAAATATGGTCATCAGAAATTAAAACCATCATGGTATATAGGTTTTTGTTGCCTCCCTAATGTAATTATTCCTACCTGATGTCATCACTTGTCTCCTCTATCACTGACCTCGTGTCTGTCTCCTTCACCTTTTGTCTGTGGCATTCTGCACTAAGTCATAAGGTCAAAAAAGCATTATATATTAGTTGTAAAAATGACAGATCTTAATACAGTTTTTAAAAATAATGTTTACACGTTATTGCTTGGGATTAAGTAACTGTTCCCTCACTTCCACCTGCATTAGACCAACCTGTTGCCTTCCCCAGTCTGTCCTGATTCTTCCTCTGTCATCTTCTCTTCCTTCTCTCCATCCTCACAGCTGAATGACATTAATTTTGTGTCAAGTAGGTTTAAAAATACAGCAGTCAAACCACAATAGAAATGAAACTTGAATTTAAATGATCTCCTTGTTGGATAACAGTTACTGACTGGACATTTCATCTGATCTGACTCACCAGATACATCACAACACACACCACTGTAGTGATACTGAATAAGACATTTAAACTCAAGTGTCCCTCTGCCAAAAAGGTTGGAAACATGGGTCACCAACCTTTTTGAGCTATAGTGACACTGAGGACTAATTTATCTGATACACACATAAACTTGTACAACTCATCTTTAATTAAAGAATCAATAATAATAAATGTACATATGAGTGAATAAATTGCAGCACTGAGGGCTAAGCGTTGGATCATAGCTGGGAACTGCCGCCACAACAGTTTAGCTTTCCTGTGTTAATATTTCATGAGTTTTATTTTGGTCATTCTTACACTTAGTGTGTGGATATGTGTGTGTGACAGGCGAGGCACATGTATCAAATATTCATAAAAATACAGAAAATACTAAACAAATCACATCAATAGGGGAGGCAACATTTAACAGCCAACCGCAGTGTATTAGGCTAGCTTTATCTAACCTGAATATTTAAACCCTCCTGTCCTGCTAATACACTGACAGTACTTACCTACTATCTTTCAACCACATTGAAAGGCTTTTTTTCATCCCGCCAACATCTTTATCCTTCTCCCTTTTCCTTTTTCTGTTTTGCGCCCCGGATAGCTTTTTTTTCTGCCGCTCCATCTTGTTGTCAAGTGCACAACGAGCGGTAGTTCAAGATAAAAAAAAAAAAAAAAAAACGCGCCGAGTGCGTTCTCTTAGGGGCGTGTTCACAGCCACCTGTGTGGGAAGGGAGAGCGATAGGAGGGGAGGTGAAGGAGCAGAGGGGAGGTGAAGGAGCAGAGGGGAGGTGAAGGAGCAGAGGGGCGCCTAATCAGTGCTGTTCCCCTGTTATTGATCATTTAGAAAATGCCTACTAGAAAAACATTTTTTCTACAGAGGGTTTTGACGCCCCCTGCAGTGCAGCGCCCCTATGCGTTGCATACGCTGCATACCCGCTTTTTGCGCCACTGCTAATGGGTTACATCTGGCTGGAGTCAACTTAAATCAAGATGGTTGCCACAGCTAATCAAATTTAGTCAGCCAAAATTAAAATTAAATCAATACATAATGTCTTTAACAGAGGATTTTACAGTTATTGTTGTGGTATTATCTGAGTGATCCTTCACACATCCGGTGATAATGATGACAGCTGTCCCATTTCAAAATATCTCACAGTATCGCAAGTTTCATTCATTATTTACAAAGTTTGACTAAAACAACCAAACCTCTATTCCTTCCAGCTTATAATGAGTTTATTGTAAATCTTTGGCATCAAAATGAATTGAACAATGTGCATTCCTTCAAAATAAAAACAGGTCTTTATTGTCCCTCGTTGAGGAGCGAAGAGGAGGATTTGAACTTGTGTTGTGAGCATGATAACCTGAAAAAGTGACGTACCACCTTGATGTTGATATGTGGCTGTATCTAGGCACACAAAAGGTCACTATTGGAAAAAAAATGGATTGATGTGAACAATTCAAAATGAACACCACCATATATAGTATATATGTAAACTGGCCACTTCTATCATTTCAGGAAACCGTGCTTTCTAGTTTTTATAATGCTTAAAAGTAGTGTTTTCTCATATAATTGTGGCGGCCAAAGATAAATCTATGGTGGCTTAGGCCACCATTGACCACCCTCTGGCTCCTGGCTTCTTCTACTCAATTTAATTCCCACTCACTTGGATATCTTGAACAAAAAATATTAAATTTACTTGCATTTCCTCGTCAGTTCATAAAAAAAAGAAAGAAAGACACTAGTCTCAAAAACTACTAATTTTCATTATTCAAATCTCTCAGTGACGGGGGACATTGACATACTGCTTGTTTTACTTATGTTCCCAATATCATAATTTATTATTTTAGGTAGAAAATATTGTAGTTAAAACAAATAAAACAAAAATATTGCAGTTTACACTTTAACATATGTTATTTAACTTTTGAAAATCTGGAAGAAACCAGCATGGTATGTAATTAAAAATACAACACAAAATATAATTTTTAGGATACATTTTAGATTATTTTATTTAGAAAAGCATATGACGTTGTGCCGAGGGAGGAGGTGTGGTATTGAATGAGGAAATCTGGGTTGGCAGAGAAGTATGTTAGACTGGTAAAGGAAATGGATTCAAGGATTCAAGGTTCTTTATTTGTTATTCGCAATACATGTGGTACATGTGGTGAAACAAAATTGTGTACACAGGGTCCCAGTTACATCCAACAAAAGTATAAAATGCAAAATAAACATGAGGACAGTGGGACAATAGTGAGATGTGCTGTAGGGGTGAAATATAGCTTCAAACTGGAGGTTGGAGTGCAGCAAGGATTGGCTCTGAGACCCTTCTTGTTTGCTCTGCTGATGAACCGACTAACAGCTGAGGTCAGGGAAGAATCCCCATGGACTATGATGTTAGCAGATGTCATTGTGATCAGCGGTGAGAACAGGGAACAGGTGGAAGAGAACTTGGAGAGGTGGCGGTATGCACTCAAAAGAAGAGGAATGAAAGTCAGCCGTAGTAAGACAGAGTACATGTGTGTGAATGAGAGAGAGGCCGGTGGAACAGTGAGGTTACAAGGAGCAGAGGTCACAAAGGTAAAGGACTTCAAGTAAATGGTAAATGGACTCTACTTATATAGTGCCTTTCTATCTCATTAAGAAACACAAAGCGCTTTATAACAATATGTGTGTCCTCATTTGTCCATTCATACAGAGCTCTACTATATCTCTACAAAGCTAATGGAACAAATAATTCTAAAGAGACTAATCAGTGCTTGTAGATCACATTCATACACCAATGGGACACATTGGAGGCAATGAGGGGTTCTGTGTCTTACCCAGGGACACTTCTGCTTGTGACTGCTGGTGGAATCGTACCTCCAACTCTTTTTCATTCATTCAATCTTTATATATACAGGTTAGTCTCTCTGAGCCTCAGGGACTCATTTACAAGAGAGACCTGATTTTTAACAAAGAATTATGACAACAGTGGACAACAAAGACAACAATAGACAAAATAAATCAAGTACTTGTAAATTAAGAAGAATAAATGAAAGAAAAAAGAAATAAAGACAATGGTATTAAAAAAACAACAACATTTGCATTGGAGGATGACTGCTCTAACCACTCAGCCACAACTGCCCCAAGTACTTTGGGTCCACTGTCCAGGAAAATGGGGAGTGTGGTAAAGAGGTGAAAAAGAGAGTCCAGACTAGATGGAGAAACGTTTCAGGAGTGGTTTGCATCAAATGGGTGTCAGGAAATGTGAAGAAAAAAAAAAAGGTTACAAGACAATTGTGGGACCAGCTATATTGTATGGGCTGGAGACTGTGGCATTGACAAAAAGACAGTAGAAATAACTGGAAGTGGCAGAAATGAAGATGTTGAGGTTCTCTTTAGGAATTACAAGGATGGATAATATTAGGAATGAGATCATCAGAGGTACAGCATAGTTGAACAACTGGGAGGCAAATTAGAGAGGCCAGACTGAGATGGTTTGGACATGTCCAGAGGAGGTCCAGTGGGTGTATGGGTCGAAGGATGTTAGAAATGCAGCTGCCAGGAAAAAGACAAATAGGAGATATATGGATGCAGTAAGAGAGGACATGGAGGTAGTCGGAGTGAGGACACAGAGGACAGAGTGAGATGGAGGACGACTCGCTGTGGCGACCACTGAAGAGGGAAAAGCCTAAAGAAGAAGATGAAGAAGATTTTAGACAATTTAATGTTCATTCCAGAGGGACTATAAATGCATGTGAAAGGGAATGGTTCAGGTTTTAACTGCATGCTTGACTGGATGGTGCTCTTTTGGCCCAATCCCCTCTGAGAACTGTTTGCCAAAGTCAGAGTTTTAAATTTATTTATTTTATTTTTTTCTATTTTCAGCTGTCAGGATTACAGAAGCTTTCTGGTAACCTGCCACAACACTGACTCTGGAGATTTGAATATAATTTACCAAATGCAAATGTGTTGGGTTACACTGACACTGGAACCTGGGAGATGCAGTACTGTATTTTCAAAAGAATTAGAATATTTAATTCATGGTTCTGTCGAGTGTAAACAGCTAAAAATATGACTGTCCATGTTAAGGTGGGTGTATTAAACGATGCAGTAGCACAGATTAGCTTTAAGCCCGTAAATTAAAAACAAAAATTAAAAAAAAAAGAAAAAAATACTCGCAATGTAATACAATTTAGTGTTCTTTAAAATGTGTTGCTTAGTTTAGAAACATATAAATTGGATGCTTGTGGCAACGGCTGCACAAAAGCTAAATCACATTACTTAACAATTGCAAATTGCATTGTTCCAGACATGACAGATTGGTGACAGCCTCAGAGCAATTGGCCCCACACGGACCAGTGTGATTGCAGATAAAGCAGTTTGTCTACCTTTTTTAATGAAGCGAGTATGCCCACTTTAAAATCTGTAAAAATTTCCATGCAGAATCTGGCTTTTCTGTGCTTTCAGTCAGTGCTGTCTGTCATCCTGATGGGCACCAGGGCTCAAAGGAGGGTCTCACTGAATGGCAGCAGCAGCATGAATGACACCTGTAACACATGAGGGTTTTACTCTAAGGAGAGACATGTTTGCAAAGATGCTCCTGCTTTAATTCAAGTAAAACCAAAAAGATGAAAAAATAAAAATTTAAAAAACCTGTTAAGGGGGTCTGGGGGTCCTCCTCCAAAAAGGTTTTAATAAAGTAGTTGCCAGCTCCTGCATTCTAGTGTATTGTAACATTTTGTTAAACAATTACGTTTACCTACATAAGTAAACACTTGACTCAATAACTGTTTTAGAGGGCATGGCACAAGAAGTAGCCTGACCAACAGCTCTCCTTGTGTGAATAGAGCACACTCTGCTCTCTCACGCATCCCCAGTCAACAACTGCTGGCACTAATGTAGCACTAAGCTAGTGGTGCGCAAAACAGATGCGCTAGCTAAGATGCTACAGACGTAGTGCATTCTACCCCCCTCCACCCACCTCACCCCGGTCAACAGCTGCCAGCACTAACGTAGCACTAAGCTAGCATGCAACATGTAGTTGTCTCTCCCTTCTACCCCCTGCCCTGTTGACAAAAAACAAACAAAAAAAAACAAGAAACCTTGGGGAAACAATGCATGTGGTGTGGTGAGTCGTTGTAGGTAACCAGGAAAACCCGAATGGACTTTTAGTGGTTTGAGTATTCTATTAATCAAGTGGAATTTGTTCATGAAGAAATGGAAACAGTGCTGGGTGAACTAATAATACATGGTAAATGTGGGGGTGTCCAAATTAATATTTTTTTTAATGTGAAGGGGACACGTCCCCTTCATATATAAATAATACAATGCCAATGCTTTATTCTCATGTAAAATCTTTATCTCAGAGACACAGATAACAATTGCAGCAACTAGACTGAAATATTTGTCTAACTTTAACTCTGTACATATTAGTTCACTTGTAACCACATCTACTGGCATGTTTTGTGTACTCACAATACATTTAAGCTGGCTCTCCTACAAGTGATCAGCACCATGAGCCTTTACTCAGTGCGAGTACTGACCAGAGATAATGCAAATGCTTGTTTCACTTATTGTGTGAATTGATGGAAGGGCTTTCTGCTGGTTTGTTTCATGAGAACTGAAGAATTTGGTTGAATTGTAATGTCAGTTTTTGTCAACAATCGAGAATAAGTATAGAATTTCAGTGTGAGAGAATTCTTGCATTTACAATTATTTTTAGGCTGTTGGCTTTAAACTCATTAAAAAACACTTCAAATGCTAATATTTTCTTCACAAAAATGAACTTTTGATATAGATCTAAAAGAGATACATATAAAATGCAATTGAGAGATGATCTACAGCTGTGTCCAAAAATGTTGATAATTATACAAGTAATATTTTACTCATAGTTTGCTACTTGAGTGTTTTTCAGATTATTGGTAGCAATACATAACACAGCCCAGGATGTACTGAGTCTGTTACACACCTGATTTTTGCAGGAGACATTCTTGGTACGTACCATGTACTTACTGTGTAAGGGTACTTAGACAGTGATTACATGTCACTTCCATGGTACATATCCCATAAATACCAGGTCTGTACCCATTGAATACCCATTAGGTACCAGATATATACTAAGTAAGTACACAATGCAAAACAGGTAAGAGCCTATACTACTAGTTAAGAACCAATTAAGTACAAGGTACATATCCTGTAAACACTATTTACATATTTGTTACTAACGGGTTAAAAATATAGTATGTAAGTTCCCATATTTATAGGGTAAGACCCCAATACTTACTTGCTAGGTACGTACCCAGTATGGACAGGGTTGTATTATGTATTGCTACCAGATCTTTTTGTCACATAATTTTATGGTATACTGACATATAATTACAAACATTTCATATGCATTTGAGGTTTTACTGAAAACTAAATTTAGTTGATTTAAAACAAACAAAAAAATATGTTTGCTGTATAAGCCCTAAACAGTGTTTGTAGTTTGTCAGAATTCATAGGTTTTTGTTTCCCCACCATCTTCTTCAGGATTGATCACAAGTCCAATGATCCCCAAGGTCCTGGGTTCAATCCCTGGTTTGGACGTGTGGTCTTTATATGCGGTTTGCATGTTATTCTCATGTTTGTGTGGGTTTTCCCCAGGTACTCCGGTTTCCTCCCACACTACAAAGTTATGCTTGTTAGGTTACATTCAGACCCAGGCCTTTCTTGGAAAAGAGATATGTGATTTCAATGGGTTTTGTCTGGTTAAATGAGGGTTAATAGACAAATAAATCCTCAGAGAGATGAAGGCCTGGCAGATTTGATGTCCATAGACATAAAACAAATAGATTTTGTTCCTCGTAGATTATTTATCAACTTTGTCTCATGGCACTGTGCTGGAAAAGACATTGTTTGTCACCAAACTGTTCTTGGATGGTTGTAGAGAAGTTGTTCCTAAAACATTTCCATGTACCATTTTTTATTCATGGCTGGGTTCTTAGTGTGCCCCTTGTCTTGGCTGAGAATCCATCACAACCCACGGGAACTATTTCAGAATGATTCACTATTTGGTATTTCTCTTGCACATGACTGAAGCTGTCATATTTCCTTCAAACATTTACCCCCCGAATGTCCTAATCTATCAGAAACGGTGCTCAAGTGAAAGTGACCTAAACACATACCTCAGCAGTCCAGTCCCTGTATGCTTTAAAAAATATTTGTCCATGCTTTGCTGTTTTTCTTGGAGACAAGTGGCTTCTTTGCTGCCCTTCTTGACACCCGGTCATCCTCCAATAGTCGTGGCCTCACTGTGCAGAAGCATTTCTGCTGCTATTCCCGAGCAAGCTCTGCTTTGTTTTCACCCTGATCCTGCAGCTGGATCAACTTAAGGAGATAATCTTGAAACTTGTTTGACTTTTTGGCATCCTGAAGCCATTTTCACAACAATTAAACCTCACCTTGAAGTTTTAATGAACAAACCAAATGGTGGTGTGTTCTGCTATTCTAACTCTTCCTTTTAAACATATTAAACATTCTGAGTCACACAAAGCTTTTCAGTATTTAAATTAAGTGTCCAACAGGGGTTATTATAAAACTTGAGGTGTAGTTTCATATGAAAGTTGACTTTAGAGTAGCTCTTTATTTTTGATTAACATAATTTTGATTTATAGGAAAGTGGTTCAGCAGTTATGGATTCAAGTTTCCATCATATTCTCCACATTTTTCCCCTTTTTAGAAGAAATTTCAAAATAGTAGTTCGTCAGTGCTGCTGCTAGCCCAACAGTTGCAGGGTAAGCATTTTCTGAATAATAAATCAATACAAAACCACTTAAAACTGAGTCCACAAGGTTAGTAATTATTTTATATAATTATCAACCTTGTTTTAGAAAAATATTAATATGAAAAAGTAAAGTAATGCTTCTTTCCCTGCAGTTTTACAATAAACCACATTAATCATTTACAGAAAAATGGGAAGAATGCTGAACAGCCTGGTCGACATCACGCTTTATCTTTTAATGAGAGGCGTTCAAAACCAACCTCTGTGCATTTAAGAGCGGTTTTTCTTTCTAACATTTCGCTGGCAAGTTTGTTGGCCCATTGTGTGTCTTGACAGCTGAAACTAATGTGTATTTAACTAAAAAGGCATCAATGCCAAAGCTTCGTGACCGCAGTAGATCACCAAAAATCCACAAATCATCTGAACAACCAGCTGCTTAGAAGAGAACACAAAAATCAGGACGAAAAATGAAAGAAGAAGTGTGTGAGTGAGAACTTGAAAGGCTGAAATGTGTGTCATGCAAGTTTGGCAGGCAAAGCCTGAGACGTGTTGATGTGGAGGGATGAGATAGTGATGACAGGAGACAGATGCAGAGAAACAGTGTTGGTAATTTGGATGTTTGCTCTAAAAATCTTTTTATTCGGTGTCTAATCCTGCAGGCAGGACCACAGCAGTGAACTGAACAGGCATTTAAAGTCAACGCTATCAAACTGCAGCTCACTGCAATCCACTGAAAGCCAATAAGCAATCCAGATGAGCACACTATAGTAACTAATCTTGTGATCAACTAAAGCCCCTTTCCATAGCTCCTCTTCAGCACGGTTCGACTCGGCTCGGGACGGTTCCAAGGCTTTTTCAACTTGCAATTCGTGGAACCGGCTCCTTTTTCAGTCCTTTCTTCTCTGGGGTACCAAGCGAGCCGAGCTCGCACCAAAACATGACATTAGAACACTGTCGGTCACCGAAAGGTCAGGGGTCGGAGTCACTGGTTCTTCGAGAAACTTTTCAAAACAACCAATCTGCCATTTGCAGTAACTTGAACTCGTAGGAGCGATTGGACATATTTTTAAGATTTTAAAAACAATAATGACAACACTGTGGTCCAATGCTGAAATGCAGGCGTTTATAATGTTTGGTGGTTGACGACAAAATTCAGAGCGAGCTAGATGGAGCTCTGATGGTCCTCTCCACTGGAGCCTTGGAGCCTTCTCAGGCCGGGCGAAGCGTCACCTCCCCAGCTCCAAGCTCCGCTGGCCACCGGGGCTCGGACCCTGATGTCAAGATATTTTTAATACATCTTTATTGTCAACATCTATACTGAAATGATATGGTTTTAGGGGAGGGAAATTAACCAGGAACAATAACATCCCACCACTGACAGGTTCTGTTTAGCGCCCAGACTGTTGGTCTGCTGCAGTTATATTGCTGGAGATTCATCTGAAACACATACAGCATATGTAGTACTAAACCGTATTTCATCAACTTTTACATACTTTTACGCGTGGCTTTTTTTTTTTTTTTTTGTATGTATAGTCCACTAGCAGATTAGCATTAGCTTACCCTCACGTGTCATCTAGCTCGCATGGCTCCCACACTCTCCAGTACTTCTCCAGAGTCTTTCGCCTCGCTGCACGCTGCCTTTCCCGGGTCTCTTCTCATCAAAGTCTGGCAAAAAGCCACAGACTGAGCAGAATATTCAAAAAAGCTGCACGATCCTCCATTTTTGATGCATATCTTTTCAGGCTCTTCTTCATTTAACACGAGGTGGCTGAGTGGTTAGAGCAGTCATCCTCCAATGCAAGAGTTGGGGGTTCGAATCCACCAGCTGAAGTGTCCCTGGGCAATACACTGAACCCTTCCTAGCCTCCAATGTGTGTCCCATCAGTGTATGAATGTGATAAAGCTTTGATTAGTCTCTTTAGTACTTTACTCTTTGTTCAATTAGCTTTGTAGAGATCTAGTATAGAGCTGTATGAGTGGGTAAATGAGGACACAGATTGTAGTGTAAAGCGCTTTGAGTATCTTGAAATAAGATAGAAAGGCGCTATATAAGTACAGTCCATTTACCATTTACATTTAGTGGTGGCTATTAAATAGCGTAATGGAGCACTACCGCCACCAGCTGGTAAGGTGAGTTGGATTCTGGACACGCCCACTAGCAAGCGGTACTGAAAGTATATGGAAAAGCAACATGAAGTCAGCCGAGTCGAACTGTTCCGAGCTGTCGCTATGGAAAAGGGGCATGAAATAAAACTAATGATACAAATAGGATTTATTTATTTGTTTTTTGAAGATGGTTCTTCTAGATAGGCATGCATGTTTTGTTTTCAGAAGAGCAGTGAGGCTGTCAAAATACCATTTGAAAGGACTGTAGGCAGAAGTTCAATGAATTCCAATGACAATAGATGATTATAGAGAGACAAAAATATCACTAAATGTCATTTGGTTCTCAAATCACTCAACCAAATTTGTGCTTGCAGACCTCATGCCATTCTGTGGGTTGTGACCATATTTGTTGTGTAATCTACAAAAGGGTGCACGCTCTGAGTATTAAGATAAAAGGCTGAGAAGTGGATTATCCTGCTACAGAGAGAGGGCTGTGAGGTTCCTGTTGACACTAAGGAGCAAATCTTTCTTCTGGGACCAAGTTTTATCATTTGAAGGGGAAAAAAAAAGCTTTTGATGTTTGACTAGAAGAAATCCTGAATGTTGTGTGTAATCCAGTGAAATAAAGTCCAAACACTGATGAGAAGGATGCTAAGTTCTTCCTTTATATTGCACGGGTGCAACGTGAATTCAGAGCTAACTTCTTTAACGAGTATGAAATGTTGCAACATGTTAGGTTGTGTCTGACAGTTTTTTTTTATTTAAAAATATACTTCAGATATTTTATAATTATGAAAAATGTGTTCCAAAATTATCTTGTACCTCAGATGACTTACCTTACTTGGGTACTTGGGTGTACACATGAATGACAACCTCAGCTGGAGCAACAACACCACCAGCCTGATCAAGAAAGCTCATCAGAGACTCTACT
>NC_056516.1:34312391-34319978 GCF_014905685.2 Nematolebias whitei
TTTAAGAGACTGAGCTGAAAACAGCACCTCAGACTGAGGAAGTCTCTTGGATGAGAGACGAAACGTTTCTAGATTTTTTTTGCTTTGTTTTGTTTTTGTTTTTTTGAATGTCCAGAGGACCAGATTGAACTTTTTTGGATTTAGTTAATCAAGTTTAGATCAAATTAATTGACGCGAACACAGCTTGTTTGTTTTACTGTATTTTTTAAGTCTTGTGTTGTTTATTTCTCTACATTTCTGGAGTTTCTCTAGTTTAACTTTCTGTTTGACACATGGTGTGAGTTACAGTTCAGGTTGGACCAAAAGGGCAGAAAACATCACTTCCTACTTCATAGTGAAGTTACCAGGTGTTAACTGCTACCTTGCTGCTAATTTAGATTTTTATTTTTTATTTCTTGTTTTCAGGAAGTTGTGCTTGTTATTACCGTTACAGCCGTTGTTGCCGACGTGGCATTCATGTAAGCTGTTGAACTCATTACCAACTGATCTTAAGACCATGAATGACGTTAAAATATTCACTTCAAGGCTTAAGAACTGGCTCAAGATGAACCAGAATTGTACTCATTTTTAAATATTGTAATTGTTTTTTTACTGTTGATCTTAACTTTTCATTTAACCAACTGTTAAAGGCCCATCTAGGGACGGGTGTTGCACATTAGCTTTGGCTACAAACACTATGCTGCAGGCATCAGATTGTTTTGATCTATGTTTTTTGTATCTGTCCCTATCAAATAATATATATATAAAACATCTTCTATTAATATTAAACATCCAGTCAGTTCAGCGGTGTATTCCTGCTGCTCAGCATCGCTCCACAGTGCAATATTTGTATTTTTGACACAAGAAAAATCTGAAACTTTTAATTAGATTATATAGAAAACCGTTAACATCCGTTTATGTTTTCAGCGCCGTTCCACCTCCATCACAACCTCAGAACACCACAAACTGGATCCAGTTTTGAGTCGTCGCCGCCGGTTACTTCAGATGTGATTTTTCATCTCGCCTGCGCTTGTGTCCGTGACTTCCTGCGAACTCTCACACATTCCCCCTTATCGCCTCGCCACCACAGCAGAGAGCGCTCTGTGAAATCAGAGTTTCATGGTCCCCACATTCTGCTCACGCCAGATGAAGCATTAAAAAGTTAAAGCCATTCAGTGAAATGAGCCATCTCTAACATATTTAAGGGCTACGTGTGACGTCATGAGCAGCAGACGTCATCACCTCCTGCAGGAGAGGCTCTCTGCACCGAGCATCATCTCTGGTTGCAGCTTTATCTCTGCCACAGTGCCCCCTGCTGGCTCATCTGAGCACTAAATGTTCTGATTTCTACCTACATGCAAAAAGAACAAAAACAGGATGACATAAATTTAATAAACTTCTGGGCTTTTCTTTAAAGTTTGGCACTTAAACTTTAGTCAGTTTTATTTAAAGCAAAATATGAAGTTAGTATTTTCTGTGTTAGTTTATCCCGCTGGTTGTTATGCAAATCATGCAAACAAGAAAATGTGTTTATGTCTCATAATTATTATATTTTTTATATTTGTTTTATTTAAAGCACTTGTTTGAGTGAACTTTATTTAAGTAACACTAAATTTTGTCACAGTCACGTTTTGTTTTAATGTAAATCCTAATTGTTTTCCCATCAGTTTGAGTAAATCTGTTTTTTAATGGTTTTCAAAGCAGGTGTCATAGAGAAGCTTTTAATGTTTATTTTTTACATCTGTTAATCACCACAGATAATAACTATACAAAACTCAGTATTTACAGATTTAGACTAAAAGATATTATGAGTGAAATATTACAGATATATTGTAAAAGGGATGCAGCAGTGTTTTATCTGAGCATATTAAATACACATTTATGGGTGCACAGTAAAATTGTTTACAATGACGTCATCTTTTAGTGAAACATGATAACAAATGCAAACACATCATCTCTACGCTGGTCTTTTATTTAGATTTTTCAGGTTTATAAGGCACTTTAAAAGAAGCGCCTACGTTAAAGAGTATTACAAAACTTCAGCACGGCTGTAAATGAACAGTTGGTTATCAGAGTTTAAATGTCCTCAGCTGTTTAATCAAATTTGAATCAGCTTCCATTTTATTTCTGAGTTGAAATAACTCTGAGGATTGTTGGGGTGAGAATTATTATTTTATTTCTTTAAGCAGAGACGGTTGTTGTTTATGTCACCATAATGAAGCTCTGGTGGTGTTCGTCTGTTCACGTCTCCGATTCGTGTCTCCGATCCTGAACACGTTGTCCAACATCCCCTCTGGACCGACCCGTCTTAGTTTAAAGAGAAAACTGTCTGAAGGTAAAGGAAGGAGTTCAGCACATTCGAAAGTGGGATCTGGAAAGTAAGCTTGCTTTACAACTTGTTTCGCAGTTGAACTGCTTTTTTCTCAAATTTGGTAAATATGATGATATTAAGTATTAAAATGGTTGGAGAATATTTAAAATCTGCAATTTTGTAAACCATTTAGATTTAACGGTGACAATGTAAGAAATTCGTGGATTTTTTGTGGTTAAATTTCATTAAAAACTGCACTTTGTTAACTCAAATGAGAGTAAAAAGACTGAGATCAGGTCTTCTGGTTCTCAGAAATGTATTAAAATGAGTTTAAAACGACCTCAAGCTCCAACGGCGTTCATATTCCCTGAAATAAAACACAGAGGAACACCGCGGTGTGTGAAATGGACGTGGATGACGTGCTTCTGACAGTAAAATGATCTTTTTGATGTCGGCGGTCGAAGACTGATCAGAGAAACTCAATGATTGTTGCTTCATACTGAATGTAACGGCAGCAAATGAAATGTTTTTTTTTTTTGCTAAAAGTTTACAGAACTTTACGATTTCCTTTGTTCTTTACTGTAAATGAATATTTCTACATAGATATTTAAGGTTTGCTGTGATCAGATCACATGAACTGTGGCGTTAAGCGTATGTTGTCGTGCGTTGTGTTTACATTTCTCTTGTTGCTAGCTAAAATGTTATCTCCTGTTTTTCAGTTTTCTGGCTGTAAAACCTCTGGACTAACTTGATTTATGACCAATTAAAAGAGGACGAGGCAATAAAACCTTTTAAAGGATTCCTCCAGTCTGAGTCTTGTTTTTAAAACTCACACATTTCAGATATAAATCATGACTGTGCACGAGTAAAACAAACACCTGAGACCAGTGAATGTAAATAACTTATAATCTGTTTTTAATTATAAAAAAAAAAAAAAGATGAATTGGTGTCAAAGTCTAGTGTAATAAACTAAATTTTATAATGGTTCTTGTGTGGTCGCTCTAAAATTAGAAGCTTTAGGCTTGAAGACTGTTGAGAAAAGAAGTCGGTTATTTGAGTTGTTGTGCAGGAAAATGTGACGTTTCACAAAGTTTGATTTATTTCTGCAGGATTTTATTATAAACAACAACAGGGACAAAACAACCAGTGATCAGATACGTATCATTTGACCAAGCAGGTGATGAAGTCAACTTTCAAAATAATTTTATTGACTATTGTCTGAAAATTCAGAAATAAAGACTTTAACATATTTATTTAATTGGTTTAACTTTGTTTCGAGAGCATCTGCTTCACAACAGGAAGGTGCTAATTGGTTTATAACGGAGCTGTTCAACTTCCAGCCCGCAGGCGATTCAGTCCAGCCCATCAATGAGTTCATACTTTAAAAATTTTATTTATTTAATTATTATTATTGGGGGGGGGGGGTCTGGGTTTTTGGTCCTGTTTATTGCATTATATGATTCAATGCGATAAACCGAACACGTTTAAAACAAATTTAAAGGGTATCAGATTCATTCAACCTTTATATTTCCTGAAATAAAACCCATCCAGGCCGTCACATTGTAAAGTTTGCAGGTGATGCAGCGGTGGTGGGACGCATCACAAACAACGATGAGTCCAGCTGCAGGCGGGAGGTGGAACACCTGGAGAGCTGGTGCAGGAAGAACAACCTTCACATTGATGTGACCAAGACGAAGGAGAAGGTCATGGACTTCAGAAGGAACAAACTCACCTACACCCCCTGAACATAAGAGGAGCTGCAGTGGAAGTGTTCTCCAGCTACAAGTACTTGGGTGTGCATCTGAATGACAACCTCAGCTGGAGCAACAACACCACCAGCCTGATCAAGGAAGCTCATCAGAGACTCTTCTTCCTCAGACGGCTGAGGCGAGCTGGTCTGGGAAGCTCAGTCCTCACCTCCTTCTTCAGGTGTGCAGTGGAGAGCATCCTGTGCTCCAGCATCAACGTGTGGCACGGAGGCTGCACAGCTGCAGAAAGAAAAGCTCTGCAGAGAGTGGTGAAGGCTGCACAGAAGATGTTGGAGTCAGTCTGCACCATCACAGACATCTACACCTCCAGATGCAGGAAGAGGGCCACCTGCATCATGAAGGACCACACTCACCCAGCACACACACTTTTTGCCCCACTCCCCTCAGGAAGGAGGTTGAGGAGCATTAAGTGTAGAACCACTAGACTGAGGAACAGCTTCTACCCTGAGGCTGTTAGACTCATGGATGTAACTGGGACCCTGTGTACACACTTTCATTCCACCACATGTACCACATGACAAATGAAAACCTTGAATCTTTATTTCTGCAGGTTAGTCTCATTGAGCCACAAGGACTCAGAGAGGCCTGTTTTAAACGAACAACACAGATGAGGTACAGACAATAGACAATCAAAAAAACGTATGAAATGAAAAGTAAATAAAAGGAATTATATATAAAAAAAACACCTACATTTATTATAGATTATAGATTATTACTATTTCATAGTATTACAAAACGTAAGTATCACATAGATCATTGTAATACTTGGTTTATTTACATAAAGACTTTAATTGCTGAGCAGTTGAGTTGAACAGCCCTGGTTTATAATTATAAATAAAATATAGATAAATGTATATTTGACTCTAGAAAATTCTGCAACAATAAGTACTGAAGACAAATCTTGGACCTAATCAGCAACAATGTGAGCAGCTGGTAGATGTTCTTGTTTGTTTTTTCAGTCAGAAAAACTTTTTTTAGCCGAGCATCATGAAACTAATCGAAGACAATTGTTGTTTTTAATATCTGTGTGAATGTTGCTTATGATATTTATTTATTTTTTAATAATTTGTCTCTGCTTTTTTTCATTAAGCTCCTATTTCATCCTTCCAAATTTTCCTGACATGATTAAATAAAATGAGAGGCGTCCACTCTGTTGATAAATCTATTATTTCCTCAGTCTGTATCCAGGAGAGGGGAACATACATTTCTAACTTTACACTTCAGCAGCATTAACACATTTAAATTAATTAAACTTCCTCGGGTCCATCTCACCACGGCTTGGCACTGTCCAGTCTGTGCTGTAAGATGCTTGTTCTTGAGGGACGAGCGGCGGTCATAGAAGAAATGTTGTGCTGAGTCAGGACGTGACCTCACGGAGCAGCTTTTAGCTTCGCTGACAGACACAACCGAGACAGCTGGGCCGACCACCGAGCCCCTCCGGGACTGATCAGGAACACGGTTCATCTTCCTCCGAGGCTGTTGTCGCCTCGCTGCGCTTCTTGGGAAACCTCAGCCTTTGGATATTGGTTTACGTAAACGAAACATGCAACCGTGCATGAATATATATATATATAGAGAGAATTTGGTGCAAATATCAGAATTTTAGGTTGTAGGGAAAAGGAGTCCCCTGTAAACTAATGGCTGTTTAATATTGTTCATATTTTAGTTTGTGGGAGGAAATTAGAGAAAATTCCTACAGGGAGGCCTCATCCGGGAGGCGATCGTGCTCACTGAGAGGCGACAGCTCTAACCACTGCGTCACCGTGCCACCCACCTTTTACAGAGCATCACTGCTTTTTAAAATGTGTGTAACCCCATCCTCTGTCACCCACACCAGGCATCTCTTTTCACCTCACGTGTCACTTAGAAAAATTATTCACGACGTGCCACGTCTGAGCGACACAAACATTCAGTTCCTGTCAAACGCTCGACGCCGTTCCTGAGAAAAATGTGCTTCTCTTTCCAGGAATCTGTCGTTTATCATAACTCGATTAGAGACTAAACAACGCTCAAGACCCGCATGTCAACAGCTTTTCAGTTCAACTTGTTGAATTGTTGGGGGGGATTTTAAATCATCGCTCAAATTTTATTCAGTTAAATCTAAGATTGCAAAAAAACCTGTTCCAAATTTCACTCCAGTGAATAAGATTCTCAAAAAATATATGAATTAAAAATAAAAGCAGCAGTAGCAATACTTATTATAGCCCAGTACATGCAGTACATACATGACACTTAACCTATTGGGTACATATTACATACAAGGACTGGGCTGTGCAGTATTCTGAAGTACCTCGTTAGCCTGTACAGTACTTAAAGGTTACATACCAAGTACATGTCAGTTAAGTACCAGGTATTTACTTCCTGGTATTTATTTGCCAGGGCGGCCTGGGCCTGAAGGAAGTCCTACATGCATGTTTTGAGGAAACTGGAGTACTCGGAGAAAACATGCAAACTCCACACAGAAAGAACCCCAGGTCCAAACTGGGACCTGAACCCAGAACCTTCATACTGGGAAGACTTTAATGAAACATTACCAAATGTCAAAAACTTTCACGCTTGTAGATTTGTTGAAAAGTGTAAAAATATGTTTATTGTATAAAAACAAGATTAGAAGAGACGTGAAGGTTATTTTAGTATCAATATATTCAATAAAAGACAATAATATGTTCACATGGATGTATTCTTTATTATAAGGTGTTTATAAAATGTTTTTTTCTTTTTGAATTTATATTTGTTTTACAAAACTGTAATTTCTTTCAGTTAGGCTGATGTTTGTTGTCATAGTAACCGTCTGCATCATACGGTGCCAAGAAAAATTCAAATAATTATTAATAACTAAAGGTATTATAGCAGTTGAAAGTAACTAGAAAGGTTTGTTTCTGTCCTTGTTTTGTTCTTGGGATATCTTGCAGGACACAGATGAACCTTCTGCAGGTAGTCTCCAGGAAACCTGCTTTTATTGTCGTATACGACTTTGTCTAAAACACGTCTCTTGAAAATTAGTCCCAGTGCCTCAATGATGAATAAAGGATAAATAACAATTTTAAAAAGTCGTTTTTACACCACCCACTGGTCTAACCAGTCAGGAACGAGACGACCATCATGGGAATCACATCAGACTAAAATTAGAACATCACCTTGGACGTTGCATCAATAAGTTTTTAAATAAATAAATATTCAGTTTGGCTTCGAGTTGTGATGACAGAACTGAGCAGCTGCTCAGACGTTGTGTTGCGTTCAGAAAACAACATGTGCTTCTGTGATCTTCTCCCTCCATCAGGTGCTTCAGTGATCTTCTCCCTCCATCAGGTGATTCAGTGATCTTCTCCCTCCATCAGGTGCTTCTGTGATCTTTTCCCTCCATCAGGTTCTTCAGTGATTTTTTCCCTCCATCAGGTTCTTCAGTGATCTTTTCCCTCCATCAGGTGCTTCAGTGATCTTCTCCCTCCATCAGGTGCTTCAGTGATCTTCTCCCTCCATCAGGTGCTTCAGTGATCTTCTCCCTCCATCAGGTGCTTCAGTGATCTT
>NC_056516.1:34320078-34331271 GCF_014905685.2 Nematolebias whitei
TTTTCCCTCCATCAGGTGCTTCAGTGATCTTTTCCCTCCATCAGGTGCTTCTGTGATCTTTTCCCTCCATCAGGTGCTTCAGTGATCTTCTCCCTCCATCAGGTGCTTCTGTGATCTTTTCCCTCCATCAGGTGCTTCTGTGATCTTTTCCCTCCATCAGGTGCTTCTGTGATCTTTTCCCTCCATCAGGTCCAAACGAGTCTTCAGCTTTTGTTCACAAGCTGAGCTGAAGCTCCAGAAGTGCTCCTGTCATGTCATGTTGCTTCTCAGCCATACACGGAAACATCTCTTGGATGGTCGGCTCTTTATAGATCCAGAACATAAAACAAATATAAAAAAAATACATTTAATATATAAATCTAATTAGTTCAGGTACTCTGAAAAAAATCATCACTTCCTGAATGCTCGGGTCAAAAATTGTTATTTAAAGTTAACATTTCTTGTAAAATTATATTTCTACTGTTATTAATATTCCTACAAGGACTAGGGAAAAGATTTAAACTGTTATCACTGAACAAATGTTATTGTTTGTGGACCTGAAATTCAACAAGAATTAACTGTATAACTTCAACAGTAGATTGAATTTAATATAAAAAAAAAGTTTAAAATGTTGAAAAAGGGAAAGTTAAATTAAATTCTAGAGTTGTGCCACTCACGGTGGCTGCATGTTGGAGTAGCTCTCTTGCGTTCATTCTGAGATTTTGCTTGAAAACTTTATTTCCTGTTTTTTTCTGGATGTAAATTGCTTTTTTTCCAGATGACTACTTCCTCTGGAATCAGATGCTGTGCCGCTGGATGGATTTTTACTGAAACCTTTTTTTTTTAACTTTTGGACATTTGTTATGATGCATAACCATAACAACAAAGTAGTTTTCTACAACTGGGAGCTCCTGATTAACATCTCAAAAGCTCAAATAATACCTCAACTAGGGCCCCAAATCCCAAATGAGTTAAAAAGGAGGTGCCGTGGATGCATCTCCGTCTACCTGGAGGTGGTGCTCAAGTGCCTGACACCTACAATTAGGTCCACGGCGATGAGGAGCGCAGAAGTTGCTGGGAGAAATGGCCATCACTGGGGGAGGAGTTCTGCCTGACATTCAGGTAGTCCTGCTGCCCAAGAGGACCGAGGTCTGCTTGGTCTGGGTGGACAGATGAGCATCTGCAGCCCGTTTCTTCAGATCCGCTGTGGGACGGAACTCTACAAGAGATACTTCCTGCCCAAACCATCAGCATCTATAACAACTCTAATGAAACCAGGATGAGCTACATCAACAATTAATTTCCCTTTGGGATTAATAAAGTATTTTTGAATTGAATTTTAATTGAATTAAAGTGATCCTCCCATCACATTATTTTTCTTATACTTCATTTAAATAGCATGAGATATTCATCATGATAACTTGTCAGCTAAACTACAACCTTAATGAAACAGATCAGAAGAGTTTGGACCACAACATTGATGGACAACTGTGATGGACTGGAGACCTGTCCAAAGTGTCCCCCACCTCTCGTACAGAAATTGGATGGATGGATGGATGGATGAATATACAGGTCTGGAGGGTATTTTAGTTTAAAAAAAATGAGCACGTCCATTTGCGCCTCTTTCCTGCACTTGAATCATTTTCGCTGTTATTTCTCATAAACTTGCAGCAAACCCTAAAAAAATATAAACTGGAGAACTTCTTCTCTGATCTACTGGAAAAATGTCATAAATAAAACCTACTATGTTAATAATTTAATGTTTCTATAAAAAGTGCTGGTGTTTAAATCGGTTTGTGTTCGACTTTTACCCTTTCAGCCTCAAACAGGGTTTTTTATTTCCATCTGTCCAGTTTTGATTTGCCGGAGCAGCAGTTCAGCCTCCAGTCACACTCAGCTCTTCTCTGACCTCACATGACCTCTCCTTTTGAGCACAAGCACTAAAGATCAAATCTGTTCTGGCATTAAGGATCAAATCTGTTCTGGCAGTGAAATGGTCCAGTGGCTCTGCCAACTTCTCACTCTGCAACAGAAGACCGGATGTTTGACAATGAACTAACCAGCCTGGCTCACAGGACTGTGCTGCACATCACCGTGCCAAATAATAAAAACTCATCAAGAATCTTTTTTTTCTCTCTTGCTGAATGTTCTGAGCTGAAATTTGAAAATTCTCCTCTGGATTGAAACTTCATGGACAAACGTATTCTAAGCTGGACTTGTCCAGAAGATGAGACTGAAGATTTAGGTTCCTGCTCGCTGCTGAAAGGGCAGTGTCAAATTTACGACTACGTCTATTTCTGAAAACACCTGAGGGCGGTCTCCTTATGGGCCCTGCAGAGCATGATGCTGAGACAGGTAGTTTAAGATTAACATGCTGGATTTTTCATTAAACGTCAGGTTGAGATTAAAAATCAGATTAGAAGTCCAAAGCACGTTCCAATGGGACAATAAAGTGTAATGCATCATAATAATCTGCAGCTGCACTCACTGCACAGACACTTAGAGGCCTTGATGTTGTAAAGCTGACGTGAATGGCAACAAAAAAAGTAAATGAAATAATAAATAATTAGATAAAATCAGATTTTAATCCGACAAGTTTTGTGCACATCAAATAGAAGAGATTTAAACAAAACGCACAGCTAAAAAACGTATCGGTCTCGCAGATCCAAGTAATAAAAGCTGCTGCGGTCGTGTCTAAACTGGACCTCAGACGTGTTTATGGCTCAGGTCTATTACAGTCTGCACGGCCCACCGTGACGTGTCACACACTCCAGAATCCAGGTCTAAATTTATCCCCGTGTGCTAAAGACACTTTGGTTGTAGCACAATGTGCCAGCTGCTGCTCTGAGGATTACTGGAGTTAAGCGGCGCTGTAATGCCACCATGTCCTTACAACAAACTGTTGTAACCGTCTCAGCAAAAACAGGTTTCCAAAAACTACCGTTTCCTTTTCACAAGGGGGATTTTCCTAAAGTGGTTTCCCGGGTGTTTGAAGAGGTTCAACCACAGGAGGAAGTTTTTATGGACTTCCCTCTTAATTCACCATCTGCTCTCTCTGTTGTGTTGGATGATTCGTGCTGTAATGGAATTAACGCTCCAAGGACCAACACAGTGGATCAGTGGTTGTGTTGCCTCGCAGCAAGGAGGCTCTGGGTTCAAACCCTGGGCTCTTGTTTGTGTGGTTTTCTCTGGTGCTCGGGCTTAGGCGATCTGAAGGCACTAGAAAAAGATACTGGGATTTTACTTTGTTAAATAAATAAATAAATAAATATGTACATAATGCCACTAAGATCATCTTTTGTTGGGAAATGATTAAATCTTAAAAATAAAGTTTTGCTCAGTCTTCCATGACATCATGAGATGTCACACTCGGAGTGTGTTTAATGAATGACTCTCAGTTACTACCACAGCATGTGATGTCAGCATTAGGATAATCTGGGACAGGGGTCTGCAACCTGCGGCTCTAGAGCCACATGCGGCTCTTTGGTCCCTCTGCAGCGGCTCTTTCAAGCTTTGACCAAAACTAACATAAAACTGAATTTTATAGGATGTTATACCCACAATAAAAACTACTAGTTTATTAACAGTGTAAATTATACTCACTTTAACTTTATGCTTTAGTGTATTTCTTCAAAGTAGGACACTCAATTTCTCCACAATAAAAAAAACAAACACATAAACCTGCACTGTTCAATGTTTTAGTTTTTAAAAATTAGCTAAATAATATCTTCTTCTTGTTCTTTACAAGAATCCAGTCTTCTGTGATAGACTTGTGACCTGGACATGGGCACCAGTGACCCCCTGCAACCTGAAAAGGAAGACGCGAGTAAAGATGATGGATGGATGGATGGATGGATGGATGGATGGATTCCAGTCTTTTCTTTTGTCTCAAAATGTAAAAATATCAATAAATGTTAATCATTTGATGTTTAGTTTTATAACTTAACACCTACTGGCCAGAAAAGCCCCTCTAACAAACTTAAAGTGGCCCATGAGCCACCAGTTGATAACCCCTGAGCTAGGACCACCCGTTACTGCTTTGTGGTTGTTGTTTTGTTCTTTTTGGGTCCTTTTTGTATAAAAAAAGAGACAATAGATGTAACTAGTTGAATATGTTTTTTTTATTGAAACTAATAATAATAATAAAAACAAGTCATTGCACTTTAAGTGAAAGGGCAAGTAAAGTTTTTTCTTCATCCTGGTTTGTGAGAATGCACCGAATGTCGTCTACCGCAGGTAACATACTAACTACACGTTAGAAACCCACGCAATACAAAATAGAAGCTGCTTTAAAACCAGAGTTATTTTAAAAAGCAACAAAAACAAGTTTGCTTAACTAAAAAAATATATATTTAAAAAAAGTCTTTACATCAACAGTCCATTAAAGTCTGTTTGGGTTTCTCACCGCTCTCCTCTCCCTTCCATCTCTTTCATGCGCCTGACCGCACCCTTCCCGCTGCTTTTCTTTCTCTCCTCCTCCAGCCTCGCCCTCTCTTTCTCCACCATCCAGTCCCCTCCCAGGTAACTCAGAGCGTCCTCGGGTCGACCGCGGTGCTGCGCTCTGGGGTTGAGGAGCGACTGGAAGAAGCAGCAGGCCAGCGGTGTGAAACACGTGAACTGGGGGGCTGTGGGGGTTTGGTCCTTCTGTGCTTTGTTGGGATCGCTGGTTTTCTGTGGTTCTGTCCAAACGTCCAGTTCATCACTGGGGCCTTTCGCTCTATCACACCACTCCTGATATTTCAGGTAGGAGCGACAGTCGCTGGCCGTCTCGGCCCAGGGGTGGCTGCCGGTGATCATGGCGTACGTCAGGACGCCCAGGGCCCAGCTGTCTGTGCTGGGCTCCACAGACGCCCAAACCCTCTTCTTCTCCTTCTCCTCGTCATCCTTAGCTCCGTCACGCTGATCATTCATGCTGCTCCAGCTGTCCTCGTTGCCCCGAGCGACCTCCGCCTCCGGCGTGCAGTAAGGCGAGCTGTACCAGACCTCTGGGACTCTGGTTCCTTTGGCCTTCACCTGGAAGTAGTGGTTAGTTTAGTAAACAAGGTGTTCCCAGCAGCACCAGAAGGTTTGTCAGACGTCACCATTCTGCAGCTACTGACCATGCCGAAGTCTCCCAGTTTGACCCACCGGCAGGCAGAGTCGCACAGGAAGACGTTCTCGGGTTTGACGTCTCTGTGGACAAAGCCGAGGGCGTGCAGGTGGGACAGGGCCCCACACAGCTGGGACACCACCCGCTGACAACAGTCCTCCTCCATCCCCACCTGAACAACGATTAACAGACGACTTGATGAGCCACGTTCAGATCAACACATGCATTTTATCATGTTTCCACTCGTTTCAGTTAAATTTAGTCACAGTTGCTCCAACATGCAGGTTCTGGCCTGTGCAGCTCCAACTGCTCTGGCGTAATGTCTTGTTAAAAACATCTCATTCTTTAGTTTCCATTTTTTCCTGATCACTTTATCGTTTTAAGCCCACAAACTTCTTTATAATGATCGTTCTACCTCAGGAACGATGACGTCATACAGATCACCGAAGAGGCTG
Organism: Nematolebias whitei; assembly: GCF_014905685.2. Taxonomy (NCBI): domain Eukaryota; kingdom Metazoa; phylum Chordata; class Actinopteri; order Cyprinodontiformes; family Rivulidae; genus Nematolebias; species Nematolebias whitei. Next base: position 34,325,602 of record NC_056516.1, read on the forward strand.
GCCTGCTGAGCGAAGATGTAATGCGAAGGAGTGAAGTAGGCGATTCCCAAAGCTCGAGTCAGAGACGGGTGGGTGCAAAACGCCAGGGAGAGGTTGTATTCCCTCAAGAAGGAGAAAAGTGAGGTGGACTCGCGAGGGAAGAACTTCAAAGCCATGGGAGTACCTGAGGAGGGAACAATAACGGGTGTTTGTCATATTTTTTAAGTTGTCTCGTTGCAGCTGAGAGAGGTTTGTTAACTTCCTCACCTCTTTTCTTGTGTACGGCCAGCATGACCTTCCCGTACGAGCCTTCCCCCAGCAGCTTCAGGAGCTTGAAGTGCTCCGACGTGTCCAGAGCTGTCAGAGACTGAGCGCTCAGATGACACATCTCATCCAGGAGCTTCGTGGCTGCCTGAACACAGAAGAAACGTGCTGCAGGTAAAATGCTGCTTTTACGCCTCACAATCAAACTGATGCATTTTTTGAGATAAAGAACGGGCAAGATTAAATTAAAGAGAATAATCCCACAAATGTTTTCTTATTCAGAATCTAATGCACCTTTTGCACCGCTCCTACTCAGCCCGGCTCTGCTCAGCTCAGCCTGGATTTGCATCGAACTTCAGGACGGGTTCTGGAGGCGTGAATGAACTTTAATGAACTTTAGTTCACCGAGTGAGAGTTCTGCGATGAGTTAAACTCAACGCTCCTCAGATAAATAATGTTAAATTATTATTATTTTTAATTATCGATGTTTCTGTTCGGTGCCCTGAGACGACTTCTGGCGTTATAGAAATAAAATGAGTTAAATCTGATGAACCAGATTCTACAAAAACATTTATATTTAAAATTTCATATTTTTCTTCATCATTTGATGTATTTGTACTCATTTTTGATATTTGGTTCCGTTTCTTGCACACAGATTTTATTTTAGTGATTTAAAGTGTAATTCTTGTTCTGTGATTTGTACATGTGTGCGTTAGAATAAAGTTGAACCAAATGCTCTTCTTTAAACACGTTTTAGGGAAATATTCCTGAGAGATCCAATAGTTTAGTCTTTTTATGATTTTTCAGCTGAGTTAACTTTAATTAACAGAATATTTAATAAAGCCAAAGTGAAAACAGGATTTCATGATAAAGCCGGCACCGTTTATTTATTTTTATTCTTCACTGATAAAACAAAACTTTTTTTATACATAACATGTTTAAAACATTTCCACCCTCCGTCCCGGACTCCCGGTCCTCCCGGTCCTGCCAGGGCTCGGAATCCGGCCTTTGTGAGCAGGCGAGGCCGGGGCTGTGCTTCAACGGGTCGGCAGCTCGTATGATCCTCCGCGGTGACTCCGCTCGCTCCAATTTTCTCGTCAGTCACCAAACACACACAAAAAACCCAAAAAAAACGCCTGGACTTCAGCATTAAACACGGCGTTGTCATTATTGTTTTTAAAATCTTAAAAATGGATCCAGCCGCTGCTCCGAGTTCCGAGAAATTGCAAATGAAGGATCGGTGAAAAGTTTCTGCGATCCAGTGACTCCTGCACCTGACCAATCAGTGTCCTGCATTCACGTTTTCGTCCCGAGTCAGCTCGACTGAGCTCCAACGGTCCCACCAGAGAAGCAGGGACCAACAGGTCCTGAATCAGCCTCGAGTCAGTTAAAAAGTACTCTGGAACAATGAGTTGGGGCTGAGTAGGAACGGTGCAAATGTGGCATCATTTGTCAAATTTCACTGAAAGTTATTCAGCACTAGAAATAACCCTCATGGTTAAATCCAAGTTAGATGTTTCAAGTATGCTTTGCACATTTCTTTTTTCGTATTTAATAGTCAGAACTGAAGCGGCAATAAATTATTCACATCAAATATTTTTAAGATTTTTATTTTTGATTTTTACTATATTCTTTGTCGCGGTGAGTTTTGTGCATTTGCTTCTGAGTTCTTGTAAACATCAAGATTTGATCATTCTCTAACCCTCGTCAGATGCATTTTCCACAGAATGAAGTCAGATGTAAAACAAATGTGAGGCGTTAATTAAAACGACACATTAAAGAGCATTTTTTTAATGACACAAACGAACATTATAGCTGATAAGAAACTAGTCCAGATGACATGATTGAACCTTTTTTGTAGCTGCTATAGTTTCTGACTCGACGCGTCCGAACCTTATCTCTAAAAACACTGAGCTAAAATAAAAACAGTTTAAGTTTACAATCATGTAAGGCTACATAAAATATTGCAACAAACCCAAGCAGTTTCGTAATTAGCGTTTAAATTTTTATGTTCGAGACAACCTGCAAACTAATTTTTCAGAAAACACTCAACTTTTTGAACTGGAACAGATTAAATTATCACATAGCTCAAGCTGCTGTTGATGGATTATTTTTGTTAGATCGTCTTTAAGGGGCTCGGATTTTGTTCGGGTGCAGCAAGTAGCTGCGGTTTGTGAATAAAATCAGAATCATTCGTGCTGTAATGAGACTCCAGATCTAAATCAGGTTTTTAATGTGTAATCCGATCGAACACAACACATCGATGCTGCTCTGTGTTTATCTGAAGCTCTTGTAGCCTTCAGGAATGTAACGCAACCGTTCCAGTGATGCTTGTTGCCATGGTGATGTTGATAGCACTTATCCGCTGGTATCAACATGGCTGTTAATAGCCACATAAAGTCCTGCCACACTCACTGATCTTTGTTTGGTTCATTGATGTTTCCACTGCAGCTGGCACTCGTGGATGGAGTTGAGGTGTCAGAGTCTAAACGGGGAGCGGATCATTACGGCTCATTAGTGAGGTGCAGATGTGCTGAAAACAGACGCCGAAATCCCCACGAGGTTCTGCAGCTTCTGAGAAACGACTTGTGTGCTTCCTCACGACTTTTGCAAGTGTTTTTTTTTGTTTCGTTTACATAAATGCTGCTTGTTTTTATGAGATGATAAATAGATTTCAGGAACGATAAAACACAATTGGTGTTCAGAATTTAACTGATTTTGCAAAACTTTTTCACATTTAGTTTGTTTTTGCAGCAACAATGTGACATTTTTCACGAAATCAAAGCTCTTCTCGTGCTTCACACTTCGTCGGCACAAAGAGGGTTAAAAACAGAGTTGTTTGGTCTGTGATGAGTCGCTCAGCTGCACGAGACCAAAAAAAAAAAGGAACATTTGACCACTTTGCTTAATTATATTTGTTTTGGGTTCAAATTTGAGGAGACGTTTTAATGCACTGTAAATGGTTTTACACACAAATCAAAGACTTTATCAATTTGGAGGCAATTCTTCAGCCAAAAGTTATTCATATTATTTATTTTTTCACTATTTGTTATAGGAGCTACTTTCACTCATAAGTAATTAATAAATTAACGCAGTTTTGACTAAAGTAAATTGTATTTTTTAATAATTCATGTTAAATGTTACAGCATTGTACAGCTAAACAGTAAATGTAGCACAAGTAACGATACGAGCATTATTAACAGCTTCATAATTATTACAGCCTAATTGTGTTTTTTCTCAATAAATGCTAAATAAAGTCTTTACATTTTAAAATTGATTGTTGAAATCCTTTAAAATGGGATTTAAATGTGTTTGCAAATGCACGCATTTTCATTTTTATTTCATAGGTGCAGCGTTTGTAAAGTCTAATTATAAATAATTAGTTTGTGGAAAATGCAGAGGTTGACCCGTTTTTTTTAATATAGCTTGGGCTCAGTGGCATTTCCTTATGATTTGATTCACCTTTGACAAGTCTCAAATATTTTAAATGACAAACTACTTTTTGTGAAAACTAAAATATTACATATAAAACAGGAAGGTGATCAAAATGTGTCAAAAGTCATTTGAGCGTCAGCTCTGACTTACTGTCATTTTGCTGCTTGTTCTCTTCAGTTGTGCTGCTCCTTGATTGGAAATCACTTCTTCATTTATGACGTGCGGACGTCAGAAAATCCTCCTGGTTGTGATGAAAGGTGCCATCACTGTTCAGTCTGGATGGTTCTCTGCAGAGGTTCTGACAAAGTTGATCAGAGAAAGTTTTTGTATCTCTTGTTCTCACCCCTCGCCTCCCCCACCCTCACCCTCCCTCTGCTGCTGCTCTGCAGGGCGGCTCCTGAACGTGTCCTGCATGTGTGTGTGTGTGTTTGTTTAAAAGTGTGTGTGTGGATTTCTGTCTGAATTATAAGACGATGGCTTTTGCCATTAAAAAGTTTAAACTTGGCTTGTTCCGACGTGCGCAGAGATTATTTTCTGTATTTTCTGCATAGATTATAATTTCTTTCCATGACTGATGATTAAAAGCACTTCAATGTCGCGTCACTGGTTTTCTTCATCCCATCTGGTGGTGAAAAATCTTCCAGCTGTGCTCCTTCATCAGAGCGATGAGGATGAACGACAGTTTTATGAAAATCTGTAAACAACAAAAACAAATAATATTTTACAAAATATTAATGACACAAATTTAGACCTGAAACATTATTTTATTTACTAAACTCTGGTTTAATGTTTTCAGTTCTTCCAAATGAAAATGAGTCTCTGCATTTAGCTGCTGATCTGTCAGCCACCAAATTATTCCTCATCATTCTCACTCTGAAAACACACATACCACACACACACACACACACACACACACACAGGTTTGTTTTGCTATCTTTGTGGGGCCTTTGCATTGACTTCCATTCATTTTTCATTCATTTCTATAGCCTAACCATGACCTTTATCCATAACCTAACCATTACCAGTACATACCTAACCCTAAACCTAACACATCCTCAATTCACACCTTAGTCCTAAACCTAGCCCCTAACCCACCAACGGGACTTCTTCTTATGGGGCCCAGGCTTTGGGCCCCATAAGGAGCGGTTGGTCCTCACAATGTAGTATAAGTTGGAAAAATGGGCCTCACAAAGTAGCATAAACAAGGACACACACACACACACACACATACACACACACACATCTCTCTCTCTAACCAGTACTGACACCCAGATCCCTTGTGGTTTGCAGATCCTGTATCAGATGTTACTGGAGGCCACGATCCTCACACACTGTACACAACTTACCAGGGAAGACAGCTGGAGCCACTATGAATGTGTGTGTGTGTGTGTGTGTGGGGGGGGGGGGTAGGAGAGAGAGATCATCAGTCTGTGGTCCTGTGTCATCACGCTGACATGTTCCACAGTTCCCAGTTGAGCAGCAGGAGTCTGGATAAACTTACTTCAAATGAAAGGTTTACTGAAAAACATCAAAGGTCTAGTGGCAGAAATCCAGTGATATTTATTTAGGACTGTTTTGTGGATTACAGTAAAAATTAAATGTGTATTTGTGTATTCAGAAAACCTAGTGGTTTGTTTATTTTATCACTGATTAACACAAAGGAAACGAGGGCTTCCCTTTTTCTTTTTATACTTTAGCAGCCATTGGAGTGGCATTTTAACATTGTACCACTAGATGGCACTGCATCCTGCACAATGGATCTTTAATAAACCAATAAAACTAATGATTAAAAAAATACATGTATGAAAAATATATATATTTTAAATTATAAACAATAGGGTAATTGTGTTGCGTATGTGACTCCATGGGAATTACTAGTGCTTAGCGTATTTTTAGTTAACGTTTTTCTTAGTTCATATTCATTCAACCTTTACTTAGACAGGTTAATCCCATTGAGCCTCGGGGACTCATTTACAAGGGAGACCTGATTTC
>NC_056516.1:34331371-34335125 GCF_014905685.2 Nematolebias whitei
GGTCATTTTCTGTGTTGGGGAGTTTCTGCCAGATGTGTTCTGCTTCAGCGGTCACTCCTCACACAAAGTTTCACTTCCCTTTAACAAACCTCTGGTGGAAATCAGCTCAGAGACAATCACAACTTGTCCTGAAATGTTTTAATCCAACGTTAAAATTATTTAAAAAAAGAAAAAGTTTTTCTTGAATATCAATCCTTTTAATAATTACAACAATGAGACGTTTCTCCAAACTGCAGCAAACACTTTTACTAGATTTACTTTCTTATTTTAATCAATCAGCCACCAGGGAGCACAACCCAGTGGATCAGTTGTGCTGGTACCAACACTGAGTAACTGGTGAGACTGGATCCAAACGACACCAACTTTATTATTGAAAGAATTCATGCAGTTTAAATTCTTTACAAACTGTCAGAGTGAGTTGTTTGGAGAATTATTTACTTTCTTGTTCTGTCCTTTTCAATAATTTTGTTTTAACTGTAGTTACATTAACACTATTTAATAAACAGTTTTTGAAAAAGAATGTTTTTTTAATTAACTACACCAACAAAAGTGTTTAAATTTTACTTCAGTACCATCAGACTGAAATCTTTATCTCGTTCAATATTTAGAATCTGTGGCAAAAATCAAAATAAAACAAATAAATCTCAATTTAACTCCAACAGATAAAATTAGTACAACTTTAAAATTGCTATATATTTTCAGTTTAAATAAAATTTGTCATAAACTTAATAAATAAATAAGTAATCAACTTACTTCCAACCTCGAGTCTGGTTCCTCCACCGAACGTGTACCACAGTGATCCAAAGAGACTGAAGCGTCGTACAAAAACCTGTGAGTGCAGAGAGACACGGCTCTCTGACTTTAACACAAACAATCTGATAAAAAATGTGATTGAGAAACTTTTAAGATTTTTATAAAAGTCTAAATGTCATTCCCAAAAAGGTATATTTTACTTTATGGCAGATACAGTAATTTTCAACTTAATATATTTTTATTATATATTTTTTTAAGATCAATTGGAAATCTTTCAGGGAAACAGAGCTGCAGTGAAAAGTTCTTTTTACTCATTAAAATGAACCGAACACCAAAATGGGAAACTAACAAAATTCTTATATTCAAAACAAGTGTTAAAGGTGCTAATTTGTGTAAAGTGTTATTCCAAAAATATCAAATTATTTGTAATTTCCAAAAGTTAACTGAGGAATTTTCAAACGTTTTTGGAAACGTTTATTCTTGATCTGTAATAAAAGTTGATTTTACGTACACCAAGTAAGAAATCATACAAAGACATTTACACTTTGTCAAGTCTAAGGTCTTTGCTACTCCAAATCAAAGATGAGGCCCCTCTGTTCCCATCAAGTGTGAAAAACGGCTGTGAATCTGTTTTAAAGTTGCATTATAGGTTTTTGAAAGTGGAAATCTGAGGCCTCCTCCTCTGTTAAGAGATGATTTTTTCTCTTTTTACATACATTGCCTCCTTCACCCCCCCCCCCCCCCCCCACACACACACACACACCACCACCACCCCCAAACCATCTGTGTTCTCGGTCCAAAATGTGCACATTTTGGTCCTCAAAAGAGTGTCCCTTCTCTGTGAGGTGGAGGTGAGCAGCTGAATCTTGTCCAGAGGAGGTGGCTCTCCTGTGTTGAGCCATGCGTCTGTGAAGAGGCTGTTTAGTTTCTCCAATGTAGAGGTCTGGACAGTCCTCGCTGCACTGGACCGCATACACTACACCACTCTGTTTGTGAATGCGTGTTTTGTCCTTAGGGTGGACCAGCCTCTGTCTGAGAGTCCTGCTGGGTTTGAAATGTACTGGGATGTTGTGTTTGTTGAAAATCCTTCTGAATTTCTCTGATACTCCAGCAACATAAGGGATGACAATGTTTTTCCATCTGTTGTTCTCCTTTTACTGTTTATTGGTGTGTTTTGTAGATTTCCTCGCTGACTTGACAAAAGCCCAGTTATGATATCCACATGTTTGGAGAGCTTCTTGGATGTGTTTCTGTTCCTTTTCCTTCCCTTCTGTCTTTGTGGGGACGCGTTCGGCTATCTAACTCTATCTGGCAACACTGTTTGCAAACTAAGAACTCAGAATTGACATCTGAGCTGAAGAAAAGCTGTTGTCCCTCTCTCTTATTGCAATAAGAATAAAGGACTGTTTTCCCATCGCTTTGTTCAAGTCTCATAAATAAATTTCCACCACAGTTGCCTGAATGTTGGGATCAGCTGATCGTGTTATCTCATGCACACCTGTTGATGTCATCAGTAAGACAACTTACATCATGGCCTACAGCTAAAGGCCCTGCTAACACAACAACAATCCAATGAAAACAGATTTTTTCCTCCCATTTCTATTAACACGAATACGTTTTAATTACAATCTCTGATTACACAGCAACCGTAGACATGGAAACGGTGTAATTCCCCTCCATGCCATTAGTTGGTGCTATGTTTTTGAACGCATAGTTTTTTGCACATAGTGTCTTCCTAATTTGTCGATATCCTTGGTATCCGCAGAGTCCAAAAAGCAGAAACCCTCTTATCATAAATCCAATAATGTACGCATCTTCTACGTCCTCCACGGACAGCACAGGTAGGCACATCATCTTCCACTGCCCCCAGGAATCCATGACATATCCAGCTGCGTGGGTCTGTTCAGAGCATGAGGGCTCTCCAGTACCCTGTCGTCTGGTGGAAAAAAAAATATCAATTACTTTAAGAGACCAGCTGACAAATCCATATAAATTTTTGATTTGGAAGATGTGTAAAAAAAAGGAGGAGAGAGGGTGAGAACGACAGTCTTCATCATTTAACAAGGATCTTTAAGGGATTAATTGTCAGCTTTGTGAACTTGATTTCTGTGTTTAAAAGTTTATTGTTCTGTTTATTAAAACTACATTTAATCATCTGAGACGCAAAGATCAAAGGGTCAAAGGTCATTGTGGTGGAATATAAATATATATGTACCTCTATCTTTAAATGCATTCTTAGTTTACTATATTCTATTACTTTTATTACTTTAGGTCATCGTGAACTGAACATGAAGTCAGTGTGATATTACAATGATTTAATTTCAATATTATAATGGTTTGGTCTCACTATCTGTGAAGAATGATGGAACCAGTAGACAGTTTGACAGCTTACTGGTTCGGTTGGTTCTGATAATACTGGGCAGGAAGCAGGGGTGGGATGAGGAGGATGAAGGGTTTTCTCTAAAAGTAACAAGTTTACATGAGAAAGTTAGAAACAGATCAGAGCAGAGACTTTAAGAGTTCTGTACTTGTAATGAATTGACTTTCTGTGTTCTGTGTCTACAAATACTTTTACTTTAATTTTATTTATTTTAATTTAATGTATAGAAGGCTTCACCTGATTTTTTAAAAATATTTTAAACACTTATTGTATCACCTTGATTTAGTGAAAAATTACTTTTGGAAAAATAAACAAATAAATAAATAAAAACATGTGAAGTTTTGTTTACCCAAGATCATTTACAACTGAGTTTTAATGAAAATGTATATTTTTCTGATATTTATTAATAAATCAATTTAACTGTCTTCAGTATTAATAGAAATACTGTATGTATATTTACTCCTGTATGTTTGTTTTAAGATGTTTTTAGAGAAGTGAAACAGTCAGTTCATTTTCTGTTCTGAATGACTGAGGGAGGTTTTTGTACGACTGTTTTTCACTGTGTGAACAGATACTGACTGTTGATGTAATGATAACTCTGACAGTAATAAACTGCAGCAT
>NC_056516.1:34335225-34339605 GCF_014905685.2 Nematolebias whitei
CATATATATATATATATGTGCATTCTGTTTGTTCTGCACTGCAATTGCACGTTGCAGCTTCTACATAAACTGACTTTACACCATTTAATTGTTATTTAGCTCGTTTTGATGCTACTGCAGATAAATGCTATTAAGATTTGCACATGAGCTGTTTAACTGGAGGACAATAAAGTTATTGAACCTGAAGATATGGACACACAGTCGTGTACAATGAACACTTCACCTCCAAGTTCAGAGCATTAAGTGTTTCCCTTGAGGGGAGTGAGAAGAGATAATTATCGTTAAAGCGATTAGCGAACATGTGCTGATCCTGCATCAGAGATTTTACGCAAACTGAGCCGAGTCGGTCGGATTTGACCTGTTTAGTTTCTTTGTATCAAAAATAAGAAACTAAACTAGACAAAGTGGATTTTCTGCTAAAATCCAGCGAGAATGATGAGCACTGTTTTACCGCTAAAATGTGTAGAAGTAGCTGAAACTGAGTTGTAAAAGCTAAAGTTAAAGGCTAAAAGCTAAAAAAGAGCCAAATTTTAGTTCAAAGACAAATGTAACAACGACTAGCTAAAAGCTAAGAGTAGCCAAAGCCTGGCTTAAGGGTAAAAGAAGCGGAACCCTACCAAAAATCTAAAAGGAGTAAAATGTTAACTAAAAGTAACAAGCACTAGCTAAAAGCTAAAAGTAGCAAAAGCCTAGCTAAAAGATAAAAGAAGCAGAACCCTACCAAAAAGCTAAAACAAGTAAAATGTTAACTAAAAGTAACAAACATTAGCTAAAAGCTAAAAGTAGCAAAAGCCGAGCTAAAAGATAAAAGAAGCAGAACTCTACCAAAAAGCTAAAATGAATAAAATGTTAACTAAAAGTAACAAACACTAGCTAAAAGCTAAAAGTAGCAAAAGCCTAGCTAAAAGATAAAAGAAGCAGAACCCTACCAAAAAGCTAAAACAAGTAAAATGTTAACTAAAAGTAACAAACATTAGCTAAGCTAAAAGTAGCAAAAACCCAAAGATAAAAGAAGCAGAACCCTACCAAAATCTAAAATGAGTGAAATGTTAGTTAAAAGTAACAAACATTAGCTAAAAGCTAAAAGTAGCAAAAGCCGAGCTAAAAGATAAAAGAAGCAGAACCCTACCAAAATCTAAAATGAGTGAAATGTTAACTAAAAGTAACAAACACTAGCTAAAAGCTAATAGTAGCAAAAGCCTAGCTAAAAGGTACAAGTTGCAGAACAGCAGCTAAAACCTAAAAAAAGCATACAAAACCTGAAGCTGATTTAGAGACAAATAAAAGCAGTTCATTTGTCCCAGGGAGCAGGAGGACAGTTTTTGTTGAGCGCAGATGATCAGTTCAGATTCTGACTCAGATCAGAACTTCTTTCTCACACTTCAGCTGTTTTTATGACCTGAGAAATAAAAAAAACAAATCAAGGTGACAAAAAGACAAGACGCTTTATTTTTAAATAAAGCCGGATGACAGCATCTTTTGAAGGAGCGTCTGGCTGATCTGATCGAGAGAGGCGACATATAAAAGTATTTTTGGGTTCGGAGCAGCAGCAGATAATGTTTGTCAGATAAAAACAAAAAGAACAGAAGAATAAAGAAAAGGCAGGGAGGGATTTTTAAGATCTGGTCTTTTCTGTTGTTCGACTATGCAGGCCTGTCTTCTTTAAAAGCAGAGGATGGTGGAGGAGGGAAGCACCATCAGTAAAATAAGGACCTTTCAGCAACATTTGACTATTTTCTTCAAATAATTCTCGAGGCTTGTTGAAGAGCAGGAGAGTTCCTCCGTAATGGTTGCAACTCTACGAGGAAAACAAAAGCAGAGCTGAAGCTTTGTTCGTCTGCGTCTTGTTAAGGCATCAATTACTGTCAGAAACATTTCAGCAGAAGGTGAGAGGCAGCGCCTGACTGCTGCTCGGCCTGCGTGCACGCTCGGACAGCCTCTCGTGCACAAAAATACAAGATGAGGGATGAAATCAAGCAAAGCAAACGAAATGAGAACCGCTGAGCTAATTGATTTGTTTCCATTTTCCCGAAGCTGCGGGAGAGAGATTCATGGGAGGGGAATGAACGAGGGAGACGAGAGGAGAGATGAGAAGGAGGGAGAGAAGAACTGATCTGAGGCTTAAACGTGCAGGAAAAACAGCCTCAATGCTCATTTTGAAATGATAAAATCCACGAAAATAAGAGTTACACTGAGAGACCGCCAGTTTTCTTTGTGAGTGCACATCCAGATGTGGTTTATATATAAATATAGATTTAAAAATGACAGACAGTTGTTCTCTAACTCTCCTTCTGTCCTCTTCAGGTGATCCACCATCACAACCTATTTTCATCACATTCACACAAAGGGATAAATAACTGATAATCTCCGACACAAATTGAAGCAGGGGCTGGTTTAATCTTCAGAGATGAACTCATATTCATCACATTTAGCTGATAAAATGGTTGCAGGTCATTTTTGGTGTCAGGTCCACATGGATGTGATTACCAGCCTCAGATCTTCTGTGAGTCTTCAAGAGCTCCTCTTTCAGCTCCTCTCAGGTGTAATACTTTGACTTGGACTAAAATAGATGCTTTTATGTTGAAACTCATTATATTGTGAACATGAGTCCTGCTGCAGCAGATCTTTGTCTCTTCCTTTAATAAAAGCTCAAATTTGACTCTTGTTTGTTGAAGAGCCCCCTCCTGAAAGCTTCTGCCACATTTGTCTCCTAAAGTGGAAGGAAACGCTTTCATGAGAGTCGTCTGCTCCTCGTTCGTTTGAGTAATTTTCTTATAAACTTTAACATAAAGTCTGAACTAAAACGCAACACGTTCCAGGCAGTTCAGAATTAGACTGGTTAGTTTCAAGTTTATGAACTTTGTAGATGGTTAACGCTCAAAAAAGCTGAAAGGTCAATTAAATAATATTCTTTTACTGGTTTTCTCATCATCTGCATTTTTACTTTTCTGGATAATCCAGACGTGAAGTAGGAATTAAATCTCTGCAGCTCCCTGCGGCCACATCTGAGCAGCAGCACCTGAGGATCATCAGCTTGATGAGCAAGAGGAGCATGAACAGCTGCAGAGGACAACCAGTCAGCGCTGGAGCGTTACCTGCCACTGGTAGTTCTGTTCTAGCCTTTAACTCGTGAGTTCAACTAAAGATGAACCGACTTTACATTTCTTCATGCTTCCAGTATAACCCCTCCTGTCCCCTGGGTTCTCCTCTGTGGACCTGGAGCTCTCCTGAGCCTCCCCAGCTGCCTCCTGCCTGGAACCACTGGTCACCTCTCCCCACAACTGACCCCTGACTCCTACCATAAGAAAGAGCAGCAGCAACATTATCACCCCTGCTGACAGACCATTAACCATCTCCTTGCTCCTCAGGGTTCCAGCTCCCTCACATTTGATGAATAATCACTTTGTCAATAAAGACTATTTGGAGTCTTATCTCTTCAGTCCTTGTATCTGGGTATAGCCTCAGTCGTTACAAAGATACCTTTTAATTTGATCTTCATCTTAGGATGAAGTCCGTACCCTCACCTGTAATAAACCTGAGCTTAATGAAGCTGCACCAAGCGGAGATGATCAGCAGAGACCGGCTGATCAGCAGAGACCGGCTGAAGGAGGAAGCTGAGACAAAGATGTAAGAGAGCGATCAAACGAGGGTCTGACAGGACGGAGCTAATAGCTCCACTCGGGGTCACCCAGTGGTTCTCTCTCCGTTTTACATGGCAGTTAGAGCGAGGCGGGGGCCGGAGAGGGACATTAAAGTTTTATGATCGCTCCTGGAGAGGCAGAATCGCTGTGAACGAACAGATCACAGACCAACTGTCTGCTGCTGCTCAATGTGGCCGAGCACGGCTCATAAAGTGCCTCTGTAATTGGACATGACGCTTTAATGGCTTCATTTTGAGCCATTATGAGGTCAGCCGGCGAGGAGGGGGGGTCAGCTGGGGTTCCTGCAGGTAGAGCTGAGATGATGTGACCTGCTGTGACACGGCGGCTGCACGGCCCTCGTGCACAAATTCAATTTCAGACCCACCGGCTGCAAACTCTCCGAGGTTGTTGTTTTTGTCGCCTCGTGTTTTTGAAGTCTGCTTCCATCTCGTCCTCGACCACTTTGCTGTTAGGAAAGATTTTAGTCTGTCACACACACACCTGCAGAAACTCTCCATCACACACACACACACACACACACCTGCACACACACTCCATCACACACACACCTGCAGAAACTCTCCATCACACACACACGTCTGCACAAATTAAACACAGACACAGCTTCATGCTTTCTGAACACATCTTTTGTGTCAACTTGTTCTCAAACTGCTATATGATGCAAATATGCACACACACACACACACACACACACACACACACACACACACACACACAC
>NC_056516.1:34339705-34348943 GCF_014905685.2 Nematolebias whitei
GGTGTGCAGTACGAAACCTCCAGACATCTGTATATATAGGGTATATATATATATGTATGGCTGGATGTTTTGAGAGGAGTGCCATGTTGGAGCTGCATGTGGCTGATGTTGTGCACACTAAGTGCATATTGTCCCTCCAGGCTGATTTGTTTCAGAGAATGCAGCTCCAGACCACTTCACTGCAGAATTCCTGCAGCACACCAACATATAATTGCCATGGAGCCTCGTGCGTCTCTCAGGTATGGAACTGCACCTCGACAGGTCAGAAACACAATAACCAGCCAGGACAGGGTGAACCGGACACCGACTGGGGTTGTTCCGTCATGTTCACCTGGATTTTTCTTCATACTTTGACGCTAACTCGTCTGAACTCATCTTTCTGTCTGTCGTGTTCAGCAGAATTATGTTTCCTTCTAAAACAACCTGTGGGTTGATCTGAACGTCACAGACTGATGATGAGAGCGGATCTGAGGGAGGACATGCCCTTTTAATAAATCATTATTTTCAGCATGTTTAGCCGTGGGTTTCTTTGTCTTGTTAATTTGCTCATGTCCCCCTCTGCAGTGGAAAGCCACGTTTCTGCCTCACAGGAAAAGACGTTTTCAAAATCAGAGCATGTAGCGAGAGTCTCCCGGGAAATGTGCAAAACAGTTAATATCTCCCAAGGATCTGCTTCTGCTGAGGCTTCCTGTAGGATCAGAGCACTGATGCATATATCTGCCTCAGCCAAACCAACACTGATTAGATATTTTGCATTTATTCAAGAAAATCAGGAAAGACAGAAAAAGGATGAGATGCTACAATCACAAGACGATGGACTTTGCAAACAATGTTGTCACAGTATTTTCAGTATGTCTGATGCTGCTCAATAATCCAGGTAGATTTAGTTTCAGTTCTTCATCATATCATCACATCTGGAAAACTGCTGGAGTAAACCCTTTCAAACGGCACCATCAGATACAGTTCAAGACAACGTTTTTAAGTTTGAGTTCACTTAAACACCAAAATAAAGATGTTTTGTCTGAAAGTCTCATTCACAGAAGTCAACCCTTTTTATTTTGTCCCCAGCTGCAGAGCGAAGAGGGGACATGGAAATACTCTCACCCCTCGTCCATCCATACGTACTTTTGTCTTGGGAGCTGGATAACTTGAAAAATAAGTGAGGTACCAACTTCCGTTTAGGCGTGTGGCTACATTTTATTTATTAACCTTAATTTAACCAGACAAATCCCACGGAGATCACAGATCTCTTTTGCAAGGAAGGCCTGGGCCTCAAGGCAGATTAACATGCATGTTTTTGGTCTGTGGAAGGAAACTGGAGGACCCGGGGAAAACCCACGCAAGCATGGCCACCACTACCATATATATATAAATATATATATATAGTGTATATATTGTCTACATACACACGTGTGTGTGCGCGTGGGTGTAGACCAACCATCTCTATCATTTAAGGAATTATGATTTCTAGTTTTATATTGGTAAAAGTATAGAGTCCTCAGCTGATTGGGGTGGTTGAAGGTTATTCTATGGTGCCCAAGGCCACCATTGGCCACCCTCTGGCTCTGTGCCTGGTTGTGGATACATTTATTTCCTCCACTCACCAGGATTTGTCACTCTTCACCACTTCGGACAAGCAAAAGATACTAATAACCTCCCTCTGTTCTTCTCCACAGTGAAACTTCTCCCCACTCGAACATCTGGCACCGAAAACATGAAGGTTTACTTCCACCCCCGGTTCATCTTAAAAACTCACTAGTCAAGGCTCTCAGTGACGGGGGACTTCAGTTTACTGCTTGTCAACATTATAACTATACCAGAACAGATAACGTCTAGAAAATAACGCAGATTATTGTCCAAAAAGACATTTCTGATGAGATTATCTTATAACTGGGGGTGAATTAACACCTCTCAGGATTAAATAAACCCTGTTCTTAGATTATTGTGATGGAAGAAAGATGCACAAAATAAACCTCCACTCATCAAATCCGACCCCCTGCTTTTATAAAACTAATTAAAGATGGTTCAGGTAAGATGACCAGGTAATCCTGGATCAATGTCCTCAACAAAGAACCAAAAGACAAAATGAATAATAAAAAAAGCAAAGTCCCTAAAAGAGAAATGATCGTGTCGTCTTCAACACTTTGCTCCGCTCCGTTTCTCTGAGTCTAACAAAGTGTTGATTAGATCGCCTCAACTGTTGTGATTTGTTTTGATGCCGCAGCCTAATGATGGTTTTTGGGTTCACAGAAACCAAATGTAACAATCCACACTCTGGATCCATTTCAGACACGGCAGATGAAGAAACAACAGAGAAATAGTCTCCACCTGAGCATGAAACAGCTTTTAGATTGACTGATTACACGAGAACCAGGAAACTCCACAACGAAGAGCCGGAGCTGCTGACACCTTCTTCCAGTCAAGAACAAACCCCTGAAATTAAACACAGTTCCACGTTCGAGGAGACAAAACGTTAAAATGTCATTGATTTGCATCCAGATGCAGCTCGTTGCTCACATTAAGGCTGCAGCCAGTCAGCGGGGGCCTCTCGTCCTGACAGAGGGACCTTTGTCTCTAATGAGAATTTAATCATTTCTAGTCGCTCCCTTTAAACTATTCTCTAATTTCTTGTTGCTGCTCTAAAGGCTTCGTCTGGAAACTTCTTCAGCCTCTTCATGCGTCTCATTAATTAGTCTTAAAATTAAAACAAGATGGACGAAGACTGGATCCATTTCCAGAACCAAAACTTCAGACTGCAGTTTATTCAGGTGCAACTCATTTTAAAGACTGAAAGTAGTGACGTTATTCTGAGCAAAAGTATCAAATGCTTTAAATTACATCCGTGATCGTTTAGTTTTAAGATTTTTTTTATGAGGAATCATGATTGAGTCCACCCAGAGTGGGTTTATGTGTGGTCCGGATCACATTAAGAGCCTCACATCTGGTTGGATTTAAGCAACTTAAACTCTGTGTGTTGAGAAAATGACAGTTTGAGGTTTTGGTTGGATGCTTGTGTTGTGCACGTCTATTCATTCCTGCACAAACGAGCAGATTTAAATTACAGGAGCTGCTTTCTAACGCTCTCATCTGGAGCCATAACTGTTTCTGTTCATGCACATTGAAATATTTGTTGCTTTGAGCCAGAACTCTGTTCTGGAGCCATGAACTCCACTAATGATTTAAAAGTAATAAAACTTTCTGTCAAAATTAATTGAAAGCAGAGAAATCTCTCTAAAACTATAATGAATAGAAAATACTTTAATTATACTAAAATATCACAGAGACTTGCTCTGAATGCACCATATCAATTTATAATTGGCTCTTAGGGGATATTCATCATGTTTTCTATAAGTCTACAACCTTCTAATGTTCCAGTGAAGGAGATAAACACCAGCAGGGACGAACGGGGAAAAACATCAGTATTTAAAACAAAATGAAGGGCGGTGTAAGTGTGCTGAGAAAAACTAAACATAAATGGGCAAAAAAAACACCGAGCGAGAGAAAAAGGCAACTAATTCAAGAAATTAAATGAAGAATAAGTGAAAAGCTGGGGTTTTATACTGAGGTGGGGGATTTACGAGCAACACGGGGGCAGCTGTGACGGTTCAACTACAAGCAGGTGTGAGAAAAGAGCAGAAAAATAAAAACTAATACACAATAAAAACACATTGAATACAAAACAGCAAAAAGCACAGCGTAATTTATTTGTCTATATACAGTCTTTAAAAGCACAGATTTCTATTTGTGACCCTTTATCCATTTGAAGCGTGGGTGTTGTGCAACATTTGGTCCGTTAGTTTTCCTCTTTCCTGCTGCAACGAGGAAACTTTTCACCGAACAAATAAAAAATGATTCTTTTCCTTCCTATTCTACCAGAAACAGTAAAAATTTGATGGTTTGTTCTCTTCAAATCAAAGCTTCAGTGAATAACAAACAAGTTGTTTTAATATTTAATCTCTTTGCTAAGTTAGTGGTTGTGTTTGTATTTCCTCAGAGGATCCTTTTCCGTGTAAAACAGCCGAACATGAACAGAGAGGATTGAAGGAAGTGGGACGTTTCGGCTGTTGATGTAAAAAAAAAACGGAGGATTGCACGAAATAAGTCGTGCAAGAGCAGAAACGTGCACTCACCTCGTCAGAGAAGCAAAAACAAAAAGAAAGGGTAAAACAGGATGGTTTGTTTCCAAACAGAAATTTCTGATAAGTAAGAAATAAAGTTTTATTTTCCTATATTTTTCATATAGTTTACAAAAAAACTTGACATTTGTTGCTAAATAGGATCAAATATCTGATTAATTCAGATTTATTAGAATAATACTCCCATGCTTTCTGTTGGGTCTGTCAGTGTTGCTGAAGCTTCGTGCGTTTTTTAAAAACATTTTGAACTTCTTCAACAAACGTCGCTCTTCATGTCTTTAATTATAGGAATATACAAAAGTACTGAAAAATAAAAGGCCAATTAATGTAGAGTTTCAGGGGGATCTGGAGCCTTTTTTGGAGTTGCAGCCCACACGGAGTCCACTTCCAGAGGCGAGTGTGCCGACGCAGAGTCAGGGCCTGAAGATTAATGGCATTTTTAAACACTTCAGAGAGGTCGTGCATGCATGGAGCCAATTGGAGGTGATTTGTGAGGTGAAACAATACACTGGAGTGAAGCGGAGGATGTGTGTGAACGTGGGAGGAAAGTGTTTCAGAGTGTTTGTCACTTCGTGCATTAAAAGCAGGAGAGGGGGAGCCTTTCCTGAAGGTGTATTTTCACTCAGAGCCTCGAAAACTGACTCGAATGTGTGTGTTTTTGTGAAAGGTCAAACTGGGGACAGGTGGAAATAAGCCAATAAGCTCAAATCTCATTTCCTGTAAGCTGGAGGGGTGAAAGAGTGAAAGTTCGATGTGGAGGGGAAGAGGGGGAGCGAAGGAAGAATGTCATTGATCGGGTTCTGGAGGAGGAATAAAGAGCGACGAACGAAAAAGCCGCAGATGAAAAAAAAGGAGCAGAGATGAGAGGAGGGCGATGAAGGGGTGAAAACGAGGGGAAGGAAAGAGGAGGAGATCAGGATGAAAAGAAAAGACGTGGATTTTTGAAACAGCTCCTTCTTTCCTTCAGGAAGCTGCAGAAAACTCAACTGAATGCATCAAAGTTGGAGCAGAGCAGCTATTGATTATCAGACGCCCATCGGCTGGAGGTTCAGGTTGCCATGGTAACGTGAGGCGCTACGTTTGACCCCGAAGCTTCATTAAAACTTTGTCTCAATGAATTACAGCTGTTAGAACCAAAAATCATTCATGTTCACATCAATGTGACTTTTTCAACTTTATTTACAAAGATCTTTACAGACAACAAACGTGCTGAACAACCAAAATGTCCAAACTAAAACAACAATATATTATTTATTAATACGAAGAGTCTCAAACATTAAAACAGACTCTATAAAGAGAAAGGTTCCCATATGGAGGTAAATTATTCCACAAATAGGAGAAACCTGATCACATCAAGTCCATGTAGCATCATGTATTAACATAAATGAACCTCAGTTGAGTTTTTAATGTTTTCTGAGGAAAAGTCATTTTTAAAATACTTTTTTTAATTAATGCTGAGAACATGTGGTCTTGCACGCTACAGTTTCACTCTGGAGAGGACCACCAGAGCGTGGGATGTGAAGTTGTGTAATTTTTAAATAAATCAGATTTATTTTATTTTTTCTTTACACGAAACGATGCTTCTGAAGCAGGAACATACTGAATCAACGTGTTGCCGCTGTGCATGCAGGATGAGGGAGGACCAGTGATTCCCCCAATAATCCCAGCTCCCCTTTAAAAAACTGTTGCACTGAGATGTTGACAGAAGAGTCAAGAATGGCTGCAGAGTTATCTATAAAATCATTTTGCTGAAGAAAACACGACTTTTAGTTTGTTTTAATTAGGATTAAAGAAGTTTCAGTTCGTTCTCGTCTTCATTTCAATCAGACGGTCCAGTTAGGGCTTTGGAGGATTTTGGTGGTCTGTGCTGTGGTTTTATAATCCTGAGGTTGCGGGTTCAAGCACAGATTGCATCAGGAAGGGCATCCGGAGTAAAATATTTGCCAAATCTTTCATGAGAGTTTGACTCCTGAAGAAGGGAGCAGCCGAAAGAAACATTTTATATCTTTGGAGGAAAGTAAATTTGAATGTCATCTGCAAAACCTTGAAAAAGAATGTTCATCGTATGAAAATGGGCCCCAACGACATCAGGTTTAATGAATACATGACAGGGCCCAGAATAGAACCTTGAGGAACCCCACATGTTAGTGGAGCTGCAGCTGAAGGATAATGATTTATGTATTTTCTTTGTCTTGTGTACAAAATCTATCCATCCATCCATCCATCCATTATCTTTACCTGTTTATTCCATTTTGGGTCACGGGGGTCGCTGGTGCCCATGTCCAACACTCACTGTGTTAGGGGCGGGGTACACCCTGGACGGGTCGCAATTCCATCACAGGGACACATAGAGACAAACGAGACAAACAAACATTCACTCTCTCACTCACACCTAGGGACAATTTAGAGTTACCAATCAGCCTAACATGCATGTTTTTGGTCCGTGGGAGGAAACCGGAGCACCCGGAGAAAACCCACACATACACGGAGAGAACATGCAAACTCCACCCAGAAAGGTCCCTGGACCGGGGTTTGAACCAGGGACCTGCTCGTTGAGAGGCAGCAGCTCTACCAGTTGCGCCACCGTGCTGCCCGTTGTACAAAATCTAATTATACAAAAAATAAAATTAAAAATAAAACTGAAAATCCTGCTCATTTTTTTGAAAAGTCTCTGAACTGCTTCTTTGTCACTCGAGGACTTCTGGTGCACAAAGTCACCATTTTCTGGATCCGAGGCTCACATTGTGTGAAAAAGGACACATTTTCCGTGTTTTGCTGTAAAAGTCAGCCTGTGATGTTAAAATTGTTCGCTCTGTGGAGGGTAAGGACCATTTATTTTTCATCCTTTCTTACTCTTTGTCCGCAGCTTTTCACACATTTCAGAGGAGGCGCTGGTCTAATGTTCTAATAACGAACAATTTTACTGTTTCGATGTGTTTATGTTGAACAATATGATAATAATTTCACACAGTGACGTGTTGAGGGGTCTGTTTGCAGGAAAAGAAAGAAAACAGCACGATGAAAGACAAAACCAAGAAGAAAAGAAGTTTTAACAGAAAAATAGCAGGAGCAGAAAGTATGGAAGAGGAAACTATTCAGAAATTTATAGAAAAGGAAGAACAGAAAAGAAAAAGGAGGCAAAATGTAGGAAAGAGGAGACAGTGAAGGAAAGGCACAAAAGAGGACAACAAAGGAGAAGAAAGGGCAGAAAGTGAAATGAGACGAGGCAAAGAGCAAACTGAAAGAGAGGAAATGAAAAGAGGAGAGGCAAAAGAGAGGAGTGACGGAGAAAATCAGAAGAGGAGAAAGAAAATGAAGGTGAAAGGAAAGGACATGAGAAATGTGGACATGGAGGAAAAAGCAGAGGAGAGAGGGAGCAGGAAGAAAAGAGGAGGAGGGTGACGATGAAAACAGACGAAGAAGACAAAGAGATGAAAGAAAGGAGAAGAAGAAGGGAGGAAAACGTGAGAGGATGTTGGGACAAATTGACATCCGCTCACACACACACACACACACACACACACACACCTCGTGCTGTTTGTTAGGAGGGTCCTTGAAGGAATGCACGTCGCCCTCCTCCTTCATGACACATTTTAATTCAAGATGGCCGCCACAGCCCCATCAGATGAGTTCAGAGTGTGTGTTGAGGACGACTCTCAGCTACTACCACTCACCTCATCATCTGTCATTTAGAGAAAGTCATGGCCGTTTTAATGCACGAGCTGAGGCAGCCATCTTGAACTGGGTTGCCTCCAAGTGTCAAGTTGTACATTTACACCCAAGGAGAGTTTCTTTAAAACCCGCAGAGGCTCGTGACGTGGACAAACCGTCACGCAGACACGAGCAGAAACACTGTCGCTCCTTCTCTTGGGCGGCGGGCGATGGAGATGCTCAAACTGTGACATTTAACTCCAAACAAAGCGACTGGAGCTGGTTTAAATAAGGAGACTCTGACGCTGAAGATGAGCTCTGTGATCCGTTAAAATCACTCAGATATGTCCCCCCCCCACCCACACACACACACACTCCACCCCCTCCACCCACCGCTGACTCCACTCAGAGGCATTGAGAGCAGCATCCCTGACAGGAATAACGAACAGCATGATTTTCATTCTGGCTGTAATGTTGCAGGGAGTGGCCCCCCCACACACACTCTCATCTGTGTCCATGGAGCTGCTCCTGCAGACGGGGGTCCAGAGCAGTGAGCGGCTCAGCACTGCCCCCTGCTGGGCCTGCAGGAGACACTTCTCATGGTTTACCAGCTGTTCTGAAGAAAATATGAGAAACTCTCCATCTGCTGCGCTTCTGATGAAAACATGTTAAAAAAAAGGTTTTCACTTTGAAGTTTCAGGAGTGAGGAAAAGTTTGGTGATAAAAAAATCTATTTTTAACAAATAAATGACAAAATAAAAGATCAGTGACCAACCTGCAGGTTTCCATCTCTCCTGTAACCTTGAGTTGTTTTCAGCGCTGCATCTTCTCCTTCACGTGATTATTTTCAGAGAGGATCAATAACAGATGGAGAGATCTGTCTGGACTCGATACAGATCTGATCAGAACACCCGATGGGGTCCAGAACTCGCTGAGATTTATCGTGAAAGCACTCCTTACATGAAGATTAATATAGAGTTTTACAAGAAAGAAAAGATACAAACTCTGGTTTAAATCGATTTTAAAAAGCTGGTTTTGTTTTTTAAATGTTGATGTTTTTGAATTTATTTCATCAACAATAATCAAATTTATGATGGTCACCACGAGGATGTGTCATTAAACTAAAGTCCATTCCTTCTTTATGAAAGTTTGTTTCCATCTGAACTTCACATCAGTCACATGGACATTACCCAGAATCCTTTGCGCACAGAGGAGCATCCTCTGTAAACATCCCTCCACTCCTGCAGAAAGAAACCAAACTGTCAAATAAACCCTGAACGCATCACTGACCCAAATAAAGTGTTAAAAAGTTATTTTTACTGTTTCATCAATCCATCCATCCATCAATCCATCTTTCTATCTCCATCCATCCATCCATCTGTGCATCCATCTATCCATCTTTCTATCTCCATCCATCAATCCATCTTTCTATCTCCATCCATCCATCCATC
>NC_056516.1:34349043-34358830 GCF_014905685.2 Nematolebias whitei
TGACACCGCTTGAGTGAGGATCGTGCAGCTCGGGATGATAACGAGTTCTTTTCACTTACCATAGTGCCGTGTGAGTGACTAGTAATGTCTTGGAGCGGCGGTGAGTTTTAAAAAACCTTATTAAGGACACCGGCTCTTTATGTGTGCGGCCGCTGTGAGCTCATCCGAGCTTACAGACTGGCTAAAAAACAGACACTTTGATCATTAAATGATGATTTATTTCAACTTTCGTGTCACTTTTACACACACCCTCCGGAGACCGTCATTTTGAGAAACTTCTCTCTCATGAGCTCTGCGATTGTTTGCCCAGAGCGCTGTCTTGCAGGCGAACTCTGGGGAAACGCTGAGCTGCAGGTTGCCGGAATGAAGAGGGCTGGATTCTGACGGGCGGGGCTGGTGGTGAAACTCAGCGAGAGCCGCGGCCGTGGAAAAGTCGAAGCTTGCTCGCGACGGTCCCTCCAGCGGGCCGGGATGAGTCGCACGACTTGATGAGGTGGCGCACAGTCTCTGGCACCTCCTCCGACTGTTTCAATTCGCCAGCATGGTTTGAAGCTGCTCTGAACAGCGCGTCCGCGATGGGCTTCATCAGGTCTTGTGCAGTTTCTCCGGCAGCGAGAGGAGTAACGAAGCCAGGTGGATCGTTGGATCATCGTCATCCACGCTGCAATCCTCGACAGGCAGACCGTAGGAGAGGCACACATGTTGAGCTGGCGTCAGTTGCCCTACAGAAGGAGTTCATTGTCTCCAAGGCAGGTCTGCGGCCTTCAGTCCCTTGGACATGCTATATGCTAGCAGCGCCGCGTTGTTGCTAGCTGCGGCTGCCTGAAAAACACATCGGTGGGCTCGATTGGAGAGCGTGGTCACCGTCTGGTTCGTGTTCCTCCGGAGGGACGGGACGCTGCTCCGACCTGGGCAGCTTCGCTCCGAAAGCTTCCGCGAGGCTTTGCTCCAGGGGGGTTACCGAGGAATAGCCCCGCTCGGTGAATCCCTCAACTCTGGTGATGGGAGCGGACTGGGGATCGACTCCCCCAATCTACCAGGAAAGAACCGTCTGTGGCCTCGCCCGTCGAACGTCCTGTTGGAACGCGAGGTCGTATGGATCAAGACGGTGAGCCAGAGTGGAGCCCAGTGAAAACAACCTTCCCGCCGATCATCCGAACTGGCGGGAAAAGGCGTGGGACGTAGAAAAAAGGGGTCCCTTCATGTCAGCCTCCTCCTGGGTTCCGCCGGGCAACCGTGAGGGCGCTGTCGGCCGGGAGCAGTGTGATCGCCGATGCGAAACGAGGTGGGATGGGGTGAGCATTCACTCAGCCCCCCTCCACCTACACTACGCTCCCCAGGAGGGAATGAGCAGCGGGGGCTGCAGCTGAGCACGCCTTGCCCCGGAGGAACCATCCGGTTCGCCCCGAGGGTCGGCGATAAGAGGAAAAAAATACAAGATGGCGTTGTCCAGCGTGTAGTGACCTGTCACTGGGAAATGTTCCCCGACGCTTACCTTGGAATAAGACTGCTCGTCATCTTCTCCTCGGGGAGGAGAACTCACCGGACGACCGGAGGTCGACTGCCGGGCCAAGCATCCTTAACAAAGGTTGGTCATTTACACAATTTATCCTCTTTGTTCTTCTGACAGTGCTATATTAGCTCGCTGAAGAAAAAATGGGAGCCGATTTCACGCTCTTAACGTAATTTATACGGACCGGGTGGGGCCCACACAGCAGGTGGGCGTGGACTAAATTTTTTTTCAGTGCTTATGCTGCGCATAACGGGATAAACCCATCAGCGACAGCCTTAAAGGGCGAAGCCTATATGACATAGAACTGATTCTTCCCCCAACAGCTTACTCCAAAGTAAAACAAACCAGTTCTGTTTGTGCTAAGATGGTCTCTTAGGAACGCCCCCTCCTCCATTGCTGGCCCTCTTCCTTGTTGATAGTCGTGTCAAACTGGTTGAAAATTCAAGGGAGGTGTCCAGGAGGCATCCTAACCACATGCCCGAGCCTCCTCAACTGGCTCCTCTCGATGTGGAGAAGCAGCATCTCTCCTCTGAGTCCCTGCCAGATGACCGAGCTTCTCAACTTGTCTCCAAGGGAGAGTCCAGACACCCTGCGGATAAAACTCACTTTGTCCGCTTGTATCCATGATCTAGTTCTTTCGGTCACAACCCAAAGCTCATGACTATAGATGAGGGTAGGAACGTAGATCGACCGGTAAATCGAGAGCTTCGCCTTTTGACTCAGCTCTCTCTTCACCACGACAGACCGGTACAGCGCCCGCTTCACTGCAGACGCTGCACCTATCCGCCTATCGATCTCTCGCTCCATTTTCCCCTCATTTGTGAACAAGACCCCGAGATACTTGTACTCCTCCCCGACCCGGAGAGGGCGCTCTACCCTTTTTCTGGCTTAACATGTTATACATGTTAGAGGAAATATGCAAAACAAACACATGTTTGTGTTTCTAAGTCTTTAAGGTTCAGTCTAGTTATAGAAATGCCATGACTTAAAAACATTTTGCGTAAGATGTTTAATTTGAATTTCTTTAAATTTCATTTATAAATTGCTTTTTTTTTTTTTTTTTATCAATCTTTTTTGGTAAAAGTTTTATTATTTATTTAAACTAAGGATATTGGAGGGCCTGATGGAGATTGTCCAAGGGCCACTTTTGGCTCTTGGGCCTTAAGTTGCCCACGCTTGCACTTAGTTGTTTTTGCAGCAATGACTTGTGGTCAAAAATCTGCATGAACTCTACAAGAGCGCCAACATTTACAAAGTTTTGTGTGAAGATTAGCAGCCAAGCTGGAATTGGACCCTGAGTTTGAGCGCTCTGGTTGGTGCATGTGTCCTCCATGTTCTACGTTCGACCACTCTGCTTCTGTCGTCTGCAAATGGAGTGAAACGTTTGCAAAACGTCAATATTGCTAGCTTTGAGAATGAAGGGGGAAAAATATCTGACAGACGAAAGGAGGATTTAAATCGAATAATTTCAGCTGCGTCTTGGTTTGACTTTAAGTTTTATTAAATCACCTTCTGTTGGAAAATGAAGCAACAGAGCCACACCCGGCGTCTCCTAACAAAGACGGGACCCGTTGGTGCCGACAGTTGACTCATCTAAAGCTTTGTTAATTGGAGCATTAAGATATTTTCTCAGGCTGACATCAGGAGTTCGGAGGATCACTGGAGTTTGTTCACCAAACATTTCAGCGTTGGAGAAGCCTGTTTAAACCCACCAGCAGCATCTGTGACTCCTTTTCATTCAATTTGCTATAAAAACTATTAATTAGTTGATTTAAATCCAAATCTGTTGACAAACTTTGTACAAGGATTCAGTGTTTTCTGGGATTTATTTGTAGAAAGAGATTTTTTTTTATTTATTTTAAAAATCAAATATCAAATGAAAATCTGTTGCAATGCCACGTTTAATCCAAACAGCCAAAACGAACAGGATCGCTACGAATGGAGGAACTTTTTTGTTTGGTTGGATGCAAAAGAGAACATGAGGGATGCTCAGCTGTTTATGATCAGAGCCATTACTCATAATAATCATTGAATCCAATTCACCTTTTTCTTTTTATTCCATTACTTCTTTAACAGCAACATCTTTGTTTTTATTCAAGAAACAGTTTTTAAGTCTCACACTGCATACGTTTCAGAGAATAGATGCTATTTGAAATACAAGAGGACATTCAATCCTTTACTTTGAAAGGCCTAAAATTCCTTAAAGTGCATTTCACCCACAAAGTTTTAAACTGAAACAATCTCATGCTGAAAGGGACAAAGACTAAGCCTCTTTGGTCAAACCTCATAAATTACCTTAATGAGAAATGTGTTGATGCTCAGAGCACGTCATGGGAACGACTCTGAGTTACACAAAATTTAGCTCATTTTCTGCTAAACTCACTGAGTTTTAGTCATTTTGGTGCTGGTTCATGTCAATTAGCTGGGGTGGCCACTTGAATTGGTTTGATTTTAATAAAATTTAAAAAAGGCACAACATGTGGTACTTGTGTTTCATTTAATAAATTTATTTAAAAGGACTGTGCATGTTAATTAATATTCCACAAATAGAAATGTGCCAGAATTAGCACAATAGCTAAATTTCTTCAGTCGTCCTAAGCAGATAAAAAATAAAAACAGTTCATGAAACAAATTGAACAATAAATTTAAAACAAACATGACATTCTACAAACCGGATTCCAAAAAAGTTGGGACACTAAACAAATTGTGAATAAAAACTGAATGCAATAATGTGGAGATGGCAAATGTCAATATTTTATTCGTAATATAACATAGATGACAGATCAAAAGTTTAATCTGAATAAATGTAACATTTTAAAGGAAAAATTTGTTGATTCAAAATTTCACAGTGTCAACAAATCCCAAAAGTGTTGGGACAAGTAGCAATAAGTGGCTGGAAAAAAGGAAATTGAGCATATAACGAACAGCTGGAAGACCAATTAACACTAATTAGGTCAACTGACAACAGGATTGGGTATAAAAAGAGCTTCTCAGAGTGTCAGTGTCTCTCAGAAGCCAAGATGGTAAGAGGATCACCAATTCCACCATTGTTACGCAGAAAGATAGTGCAGCAATACCAGAATGGTGTTACCCAGCGTAAAATAGCAAAGACTTTTAAGTTATCATCATCAATCGTGCATAACATCATCAAAAGATTCAGAGAATCTGGAACAATCGCTGTGCGTAAGGGTCAAGGCCGTAAAACTCTACTGGATGCTCGTGATCTCCGGGCCCTTAAACGTCACTGCACCTCAAACAGGAATGCCACTGTCAAGGAAATAACAGAATGGGCTCAGGAATACTTCCAGAAAGCATTATCAGTGAACATAATCCACCGTGCCATCTGCCCTTGCCAGCTGAAACTCTACAGTGCAAAGAGGAAGCCATTTCTAAGCAAGCTCCACAAGCTCAGACGTTTGCACTGGGCCAGGGGTCATTTAAAATGGAGTGTGGCAAAATGGAAGACTGTTCTGTGGTCAGATGAGTCACGATTTGAAGTTCTTTATGGAACACTGGGACGCCATGTCATCCGGACCAGAGAGGACAAGGATAGCCCAAGTTGTTATCAACGCTCCGTTCAGAAGCCTGCATCACTGATGGTATGGGGTTGCATGAGAGCTTGTGGCATGGGCAGCTTGCATGTCTGGAAAGGCACCATTAATGCAGAGAACTATGTTCAGGTTCTAGAACAACATATGCTCCCATCTAGACGTCATCTCTTTCAGGGAAGACCCTGCATTTTTCAACACGATAATGCCAGACCACATTCTGCAGCAATCACAACATCATGGCTACGTAGGAGAAGGATCCGGGTACTGAAATGGCCAGCCTGCAGTCCAGATCTTTCACCTATAGAGAACATTTGGCGCATCATAAAGAGGAAGGTGTGACAAAGAAGGCCCAAGACGATTGAACAGTTAGAGGCCTGTATTAGACATGAATGGGAGAGCATTCCTATTTCTAAACTTGAGAAACTGGTCTCCTCTGCCCCAGACGTCTGTTGAGTGTTGTAAGAAGAAGGGGGGATGCCACACAGCGGTAAAAATGGACTTGTCCCAACTTTTTTGGGATTTGTTGATGCCATGAAATTTGGAAACAACAGATTTTTCCCTTAAAATGATACATTCTGTTTAAACTTTTGATCTGTGATTTGTGTTCTATTCTGAATAAAATATTAGATGTTGGCACCTCCACATCATTGCATTCAGTTTTTATTCACAATTTGTTTAGTGTCCCAACTTTTTTGGAATCTGGTTTGTATAAGTTAGAGCTAAAACGGACCCATTTCATGTTGTGTTCGGGATGAGTCTCAGCTACTACCACGCCAACTTTAGCACAGAATCTGTATGTTTGGCTGAGACATGTTTGTGTTTGGAAAGGGCTGCGGCAGCCATCTTGAACTGAGTGGACTCCAAATGTTAACCCGTTAAAGATGCTCATCCCTTTCTGAGAGTTTCTTTAAAATCCTTCATGAGATATTTTGCTAACAGTGCAGATAACCGAGCTCACACAGACATGAACAAAAACATTATCACTCTGTTGATTACAGCAAGTTTAGCTCAAACTTTCTTCTTTGATTGGTTTACTTTGCTCCATCTATTTTTTTTTATTTTTGTCTCCTTTTTTGTTGTATTCTCGCTTCATTTTCTCCTTTTTTTAATTCTTCAAGAATATTTAATCACTTTTCACCCCCCATCCACCCCCCCACCCCAATTTTATTCAACCTTTTGTGGTAACCCCATTTTAGACATTCAAGCTGCCACTCAACAAGACTTAAGTTCTTTAAATTTTAATATTGACAACCCGGCACGAGGCTCGCTGCCAGAGTTTCTGTAGCCGTTTAACGATGACACAAGGGAAGGAAAACTGGGGGGGCAGATTTTCCTAAAAAGAAGTAAATTAGATTGAGGAAAGGAAGCGAGGATGGAGATCATTTAAGCGGTAAAAGATGCAACAAAAGAAGCTGTTTGGAAAGGTTCAAAACACAAAAATTGACAAGTGGATAGAAATCTGCATCTCCGCTCAGCGTCTTCAACCTTCATCAAGAAACATCTGATTTTAGCCTTTTTTTTTTTTTTTTTTGGGAGGGGGTGCCTAAATTTTACCTCAGCACCCCTGAAAAATAAAGAAACCATCATTTTTGATTTTTCAAGGAAACTAAGTTCTTAAATCTTAGATTCATCAAATTATTTAATGCATTTGGAATAAATGACAACGGTCTTTAAACAGGCCAGTAAAATCTGATTATTTTTATTTTTTATTTATTTTTTTGTATGAGTCTGATCTTAAACACTACCTGTCAGTCAATTAATCCAACAGGCTCGTCAGCAACTGACCAATCAGCGACCTCAATTTGTCCCAAAGTGAAACGCCCCTAGCTGCAGGAGCTCCACCCACTTTTCCTCCAACAACATTCTGGGGGTTTTGCATTACGAACACTTTGCGGTCAGAAGGATTTTGTGAAGAATCATCAGAAAAAATGATAAAACGTTGTCAGTGGAGAACATGTAATTCAGACAGTGTTACCCTGAGT
Organism: Nematolebias whitei; assembly: GCF_014905685.2. Taxonomy (NCBI): domain Eukaryota; kingdom Metazoa; phylum Chordata; class Actinopteri; order Cyprinodontiformes; family Rivulidae; genus Nematolebias; species Nematolebias whitei. Next base: position 34,356,090 of record NC_056516.1, read on the forward strand.
GTTTAGAGGGTGGAACACAGATTATTCCATTTGCTTAATGGTTAAATTAAAGGTTAATGCTTGAAGCTAGCTGTGTTTTGTTTTGTGTGTTTTTTAATGTAGATATATGTTGTAACTTCTGGTTGCATAAGTTTAGTCTTTGATCCTTTAAAAGTCCAATTTGTGACAAACCAGTTATTTATTTTTCAAGTTGTATTTATTTTTCATATGCAAGGTTAACACAAGGTTAACGGTACAATAAAATGCTCAGGACGAGAAGTATTTGACTCTCTTAAAAAAATCAAAGAAAAACAAACAAGAAATACTAATAGTATGTAATAAGGGTACAACAATAAAGTACCAAAAAGTGAAAAAGTAATTATAACATTTACAACGTCCTAAAGAAATAGCAAACAACAACATGGTAGAATATAACGGTGCTGCAGGATGAATTTGAATGAACAAGTATTTCAAGGTAGTAACATAAACTACAATGCACATGATATCTAGATCAATCGATCGATAGATGGATATTGCACATAATTAACACATACTACACTGGTTGTGTGACAGGTTATTGCACAGGTAGTGACACTGAGATTGAATTATGATGGGAAGGTAGATGCATAGATACTGTATCATACATGATTCAGCCACATAGTGCAGCAGCAATAAATCATAAACATATTAGTTGTCACAGATGTGGCTTGATGCAAAGTTATTGCCAGTTGTTCAGCGTTATTTATCGAGAGTTGAGTAATCTGACAACTTGTGGATAATAGCTGTCCTTTAGTCTTTTTGTATGTGATGACAGACTCCTGCATCGTCTGCCTGAGGGTAGTAGAAGAGTCCTTGTGCTGAGTCGGTGTGGTCCTTAATGATGTTGCGTGCTTTACGCAGACATCGGCTGTGGTAGATATCCTGAATGGTGTGGAGACTGCTACCAGTGATGTCCTCTGCTGTTTGCACCACCCTCTGTAGTGCTTTTCGGCTCTGACTGGTGCAGTTCCCGTACAACCCTGTGATGCAGCCTTTTGTTTACTGCCATACCACCCTGAACTCCCCTGATCTCGTCTGGCCTCGGAAGCTAAGCACGGTCGAGCCTAGTTAGTATTTGGATTAGAGACTGCCTGACAAAACTAGATACTGTAAGCTCTTGGTCTTCTCACAAACCGCACCATGGGGTGCTTTGTTCAAGCCAAGAGCTGTACAGTATTGTGGGCTGAGCACCCCTGAAGGTCAGATCCTAGAATCGCCCCTGGCCACAGGAGGCTCAGCAATATCAGAGGCAGCATGAGGACGCCATGTCCTCACTTGACAGTTTCAAGTCAACAAATGAGACATTGTCCCACAGTTTTCTGACTCTATGTTCGTGAGCCTGTGGGCAGCGTGTCGGACTCAAACCGACACTGAGACGTATTTAAATCCACAGATTATCTAAGAACCGTGAAGCGACTGAAGCTCCGCAGCACTCCTGGAAAAAAAAAACCGCTCGAACATGTCATTGTTGCCTGATTTTTAAAGTGACAAAATGAGGAGAAAAGCAGCTGTGACAGCTTGTTGTGTAGTTGGATAATTGTTTGTTTTGACAAGATCATAAATTAGCAGTTTTGTATGAAATGGTTATTTTTGGATGTCAGGAGAAAAGCTTGTTGTGGAGAGGTCACGTAACTTTCTTGTGATCACATCTAACACAAAAACACACAAACAAAGATTTTAGTTTTAACAGAATGGGTAGGTTTTTTTTTTTAATATGTCCTATTTTCATGTTTTTGACCATTTTTCATGTCCTATATTTAAATAATAATACAGGACACCAAACAACAACACACACATATATATATATAAAAACATTAAGATACAAAAAAAAATACTCGGATTCAATCAAGTTCACACTCTCTTTGTTTTGCTTTTTTGTGCCAAAGAATAAAATCATCGAGTTTAACACATGCCAAGGCAGACATTTTTTTTTTTATATTTGAGAATGACTCTAAAATACTAAATAAGGGTAAAGTGTAAAGCAACATCTAAGCTGTTAAAAGTATTTAAATATACAGTAATAAGTATTAGTAAAATCTATGCCCTTGACAAAAAAATATCTTAAAATTAAAACTCCTGGGTGAAAAGCAGAGAAATAAAATCAATAAATATTCCTCCTAAACATAATTTACATACCACCAAGTTTTTTGGTGGTATATTCAAAACTTTGTTTCTCATTTTGTTGTGCTCCGATTGTTTGTTTTTGGGCTTTCTACGGTGGCCCTGAGGCGTAAATGAACAACGTATGTAAAAACGTAATAACACTGAGCCGAAGCGGAAGTAGCCAAAGCAGAAGTGTTGAACAAAACAGAATTACATTTGTGTGTGTGTGTGGGGGGGGGGGGGGGGCACACACAAACAAAAACAGAATTACATTAAGCCGAAGCGGAAGTGGCCTAAGCAGAAGTGGCCAAAGTGGAAGTGTTGGAAAAAACAGAATTACATTTCTGGGGAAAAACACACACACACACACACACACACACACACACACACACAAAACAAAACGGAATTACATTAAGCTGAAGCGGAAGTGGCCCAAGTGGAAGTGGCCAAAGTGGAAGTGTTGGAAAAAACAGAATTACATTTGGGGGGAAAAACACACACACAAAAAAACAACAACCGGAATTACATTAAGCTGAAGCGGAAGTGGCCCAAGCGGAAGTGGCCAAAGTGGAAGTGTTGGAAAAAACAGAACTACATTTGGGGGAGAAAACACACACACA
>NC_056516.1:34358930-34361054 GCF_014905685.2 Nematolebias whitei
ATATATATATAGTATAATTTCCTCAAATAACCGGGTGGCCGAAGGTTAATCTTTAGTGGTCAGGGCCACCATTGGCCACCCTCTGGCTCCGCCGTTGCACCTGTTGGGTAAAACTTTTCCTTCCACTCGCCAGGATCCATCACTCTGCGCTGCCTGGGACCAGTTCAATAAAAAGAGATAAGATGAGACAGAACTTTACAGATCCCGCTGGAAAATGTTGAAACAAATCTGTTCTTGTACATAGTGTAACTCCTACCTGCTTGAACACGTTGTAGCCAACACATTAAGGTGTTCTTCCATTCTCTGTTAAATTCCGTTCCAGAAAAAACACTCATCTCATAAACGACATTCACTATTCAAATCCTTCAGTGACGGGGGGGCATTAGCATTAGTTTGAAGGGTAGCACAGTAGATTAGTGGTTAGGACTTTGCCTCACAGTAAGAAGCTCATGGGTTCAATCCCCGGCTTGGACTTGAGGTTTTTAGTGTGTAGTTTGCATGTTCTCCTTGTGGCTGTGTGGGTTTCCTCCCACAGTCCAGAAACATGCGTGTTAGGCTGCCTTCAGGCGCGGAGATCTGCGCTCTCAGTGGGTTTTAACTGGTTTAATAAAGGTTAATAGGTCATCAGTGGTGGGCACTTCAAACTACACAACTTGACACAAAGATGTGCTGATATTTCTGCTTTGCATGATTTATAGCGAGTTAAATATTTTTCTTGTCATTAAAGCATTTGGTCACGGACAGTCAGTTAAAGCGAATCCTTTTTTTAATTCAGTGGTAATAATAAAAATTACTTTTACAAGGTAAAATTAGGAAATGAGCTGAAAGCAATATGATTTAGCTCTCAAAGTCCTTCAGATTTTCTAAAAGTTGTACAAAAATTACATAAAATGCTGAAAATGTTGCTCTATATTTACTCTGCAGCATTATTATCGACACATGGCCGTCCTTTTGGAATTGCATTTTAGCGTTTTGCCTTTATAAGAGCAGGGTTGTACTGCAGCTGCTTTTTACTGGGATTAGAGAAACGATCATCTGTTTAAGCCGAACCGCTTGTACTGAGCGGCGGCTGTGGAACGAAGGCCGTCGGTGTTAGCGCAGCCCGTCAGGGGTCTTCTGAGGACGCAGCGCTCAAGCCAAGTGATTAGTCAGAGCTGAGGCATCCAAGAACGATGGGCACTACTTCATTTAGACGGTGCTGGACAGAGGCTGTGGATCAGCTGGACTGACACAGAAAATGTCCTCATGTAGGGAGATGCAACATAAATTGCTGCTTATATTTACGCACTGCAGCTAGTTTTATAGTTTTTTTTTTTTTATCAGCTCTGGAGTTTATCTGGGAGGTGAAGATGCTTGAGGTCAGATGAGGTTACAGGCAAGTCAGAGAAAAGACCCCAGTGAGCCCAAGGATGTGCTGGAGACTTTATCTGGACTGGAAACACCCGTTTGCTCCCACGAGGGCTCTTTCTCGTTCTTAACACACAGTCTCAGCACCATAATTTTCACTGTATAAGTCGTAGTTTTTTGCATAACTTGGCATGCCTGCGACTTATACAGTGAAACAATGCATTTGTTTTTTCCTCATATTTTTAATCAAATTTTTGGCCGAGATCTGACGATTTAATTCATTCCGACATGGAAAATATTGAACACTACCATTTTCAGCCACTAGAGGGCGCTCATTCATCCAACCTTTATTTATTCAGGTTAATCCCATTGAGCCTTTGGGACTCATTCACATGAGAAACCACTCAACTAATACAGTAGTCCCTCGCTACTTCGCGGTTCATTTATAGCGGAGTCGCTCCATCGCGGTTTTTCAAAATAAGATTGGACATGACGCACAATTGGCTGATTGATGGATGAGCCGCACGATCGGCATGGAATTTTTATTTAAAATAAATTATTTTAAAGTATTTAGCACCTCCTGCGCCTCTATGCAGTCCTTACTGAAGGATAAACGTCGTCCTGCAGAGGATCAGCTTATCTGCGTGCAGAGCAGAGAAGTGGGCGTGGCCAAGTGAGCTTGCAGGTAGCTGAAAGCAGCACAAAGAGGGAAATCATGACATTCTGTGCTCGTTTACAGCGTTTAGAGTTTAGAAACATTGTTTAGAATATTGCAAG
>NC_056516.1:34361154-34363834 GCF_014905685.2 Nematolebias whitei
CTTGTTGTTGGATCATCTGTTGTTGTTGTTGGAGCAGCTGTGGTGATGTTGTTGTTGGAGCTGCTGTGGTTTTTCTTGAAGCTAACATTGTTGTTGTTGGAACAACTGCTGTGGTTGGAGCACCTGTGGTTGGTGTTGTTGGAGCCACTGTGCTTGTTGTTGGATCATCTGTTGTTGTTGTTGGAGCAGCTGTGGTGATTGTTGAAGCAGATGACATTGTTATTGAATCAGCTGTAGAGGTGGATGGAACAGCTGTTGTTGTTGATGGAGGAGCTGTAGTAGTTGTTTTAACATCTGTCGTTGTTGGAACAGATGTTGTTGTTGGAGCAATTTTGTTTGTTGTTGAAGCCAATGTAGTTGTAACAACTGTTGTGGTTAGAGCACCTGTGCTTGTTGTTAGAGCGGCTGTGGTGGTTTTTGAAGCAGCTAAAGTTGTTGTTTGAGCAGCTGTGGTGGTTGATGGAAGAGCTGTTGTTGTTGGCACAGTTGTGGTGGTTAAAGGAGGAGCTGTTGTGGTAACAATTTTTGTGGTTTGAGCACTTGTGGTTGTTGTCGGAGTGGCTGTGGTGGTTGTTGGAACAGCTGTTGTAGTTGTTGGTAGAGCTGTTGCTGTTGTTGGAGCAGCCATAGTGGCTGTTTGAACAGCTGATGTGGTTGGAACAACTGTTGTTGTTGGAGCAGTTGTAGTGGTTGTTGGACCAACTGTTGTTGGAACTGCAGTTGTTGGTGGAGAAGCTGTGATTGTTGTTGAAGCCAATGTAGTTGTTGTTGGAACAAGTGTTGTGGCTGGAGCAGCTGTGCTTGTTGTTAGAGCGACTGTGGTGGTTTTTGAAGCAGCTGTTATTGTTGGAGCAGCTGTGGTGGTTGTTGGAACAGCTGTTGTTGTTGGAACAGCTGTGGTGGTGGTTGAAACAGCTGGTGTTGTTGTTGTTGGAACAACTGTTGTTGTTTGAGTAGCTGTGGTTATTGTTGGGGTGTCTGTGGAGGTTGTTGTAACGTCTGTTGTTGTTTTTGTAGGAACATCTGTGGTGGTTGTTGAAGCGGCTGAAGATGTTGGAGAAGCTTTGGTTGTTTTTGAAACAACTGTTGTTGTTGGAACAGTTGTTGTTGGAACATCTATTGTTGTTGAAGCAGCTGTGGTTGTTGTTTGAGCAGCTGTGGTTATTTTTGATGCCAGTGAAGTTGTTGGAACAACTGCTGTGGTTAGAGCACCTGTGCTTGTTTTTGGAACAGCTGTGGTTCTTGATGGAACAGATGTTGTTGTTGGAGCAGCTGTGGTTGTAGTTGGAGCACCTGCGGTTGCTGTTGAAGCATCTGAGGTTGTTATTGAAGACAATGTTGTTTTTTGAACAGCTGTGGTTGTTGATGTTGGAACAGATGTGGTTGTTCCCGGAGCAACAGACATACTTGATGGAACCAATGTGGTTGTTGTTGGAACAGATGTTGTGGTTGGAGTAACTGTGTTTGTTATTGGCACTGATGTGGTTGTTATTGGTGCAGATGTTCTGGCAACCACTGTAGTTGTTGGAAGAGCTGTGGTTGTTGCTTGTGCTTTGTTAGTTAAAGCAAATTGAGATATTGAGTTATTAGCTTATGAACATTGACATTTGTTGTGCATTACTTTTTTTTTCTTAATTTAATATTTTACACTTACCAGCAAACAGAAGTAAGATGATAAAAATCTTCATTTTTTTTTGTTTTGTTTTGTTTTTTATTTTTTCCACCTGTTTAAAAAATGGAACAAACTGTTTTTAGGTTTTATTAGTTCACAATATGTTTGAACAGCTAAACATTTCTCAAAGTTCGAAAGATGGATGGCCAGATGGACGGATGGATGGACGGACGGACTGACTTATGGACAGAATAATGAATATTTGTACTAATAATGGTATCTTCAGGCAAATGCACATCAGGATGAGACTTAAAAAGTGTCCTAAAAAGTCAGGTGAATGGTAAAGCAAAGTCAGAGCCATGAAAACATATATGTAGTTCCAATTATACGATACCAAACTGGTATATTAGCTTTGCCAGCAGCAGAAACCCAAAGTGGAAGAGGAGTCATCCTCTCTCTGTCGCTCTCTTTCTCTTTTCACTCACACACACACACACACACACACACACACGCACACACACACACGCACACATATGTATATATATATATACATATATATATATATATATATATATATGTATATATATATATTTATACATAACAAAATTATGCATGTAGGGTCCCAGTTACATCCAAAAATAGCAAAAATATAAAGTGTAAAATTAAACAGTAAATAAGGATCTAAGATATACACAAATATTTACGCTAAACGAACTCCAAGTAGTACTCTAAAGAATCTAAAAGTATCTAAGATATACGCTAAACACTAATAATGCAAAACAATATGGCATATCAACTGCAGAACGAACATGAGTCTGTACTAAGCAGATGTATAAATGAATACAGCATCATGATATAATCAGCAGCATGAAATAAGCAGCATGGATAATCAGCAGCACAGATAAGTCACATATCACCTATTAAAGTGGCATTAGAGTGATTATTTTTTTCTTTTTTTCACAGTGATTATCCCGTTAGGGATTTATGAGTCTAACAGCTTCAGTGTAGAAGCTGTTCCTACATGTATAAACATATGTCAAAACATATGTATATATATAAATATATATA
>NC_056516.1:34363934-34365326 GCF_014905685.2 Nematolebias whitei
TATATATATTTATACACATATATATATATACGTATATACATATATAACTTTGTAATGTAGTCATATAAAGTATCATTTAATGGATATTAGTATTGTACATCTGTTCATTTTTATGTTTTTACCTTGTTTCATGAGGCATCTTGCATTGATTGATTTAATTACTCTGTTTTTTTTGTTTTTTCTTGACTTGTTGTTGAATATAATATTGTCTATCTAAAACAGGTCTCTCCTGAAACTGCATCCGTGTGACTCAATGAGACTGCCTGTATTAATAACGGTTAAATAAAAAAACTATTTCATCAAAGAAGTTTTATTTTCAGGCCACTGAATAAAGAAGCAATCAAAATAACAACTTGCAATAAATTAAAGTCAAATAGGCAGTACTTACAAATTTTGTACGGTAAATACTTTCTCTGAAGATTTCTCTGCACTGAAAGAAGATATGATGCTCCCTGTTTTTGCTTTGCTGGTTGGTTGTTACTGTTCTCCAGTTTCAGGCAGAGGCTTTTATTTCCAACCTGAGCGAGCGCTGTGACATCAGTTCTAAACAAAGATGTAAATATTCTGACTGAATAATAAGCAATGTGAACAATGCTTTATTTTAGGTGTGGCCACCTCTTTGAATTGGTTGTTCAGCTGTTTACTAGTGTGGGCATCATTACCTTAGTTAAACAGGTTGAGCTGCATCTGTATTTCTGTTGAACGTCAGAACATGACGTATGATGTTATTTTTATATTTTAATGGTTATTGTATGCTTGCTATGGTACACATTTTACTGAATGTTTTGAAGTAGTTGAACTCATAGAAAAAGGTATCCCTGTCAGAATGGGCTTTTTGTGGCATTTCAAATTTCTATTTTTGCTCCCCTCTAAGATGCTAAAATATGCAACATTCAGTTTGTAGGTTACTGGATCATAATTATATAAGATAGTTTTATGCAATGAGATGTATGTTTGAGATAAAAAGAAAAACTCTTTACACAAAAAAGTTGCCTAACTTTCAGGTAAGTAAATTAAATGAAAAAACATTATGCTTAAACATGTATTTTACTTGACAGATAACAAATTGTTTATTGATATTTATGCAGTGAAGAGATCTGTTTCAATTCAGAGGACACTCGTGAGACAATAAATAAATAAATAAATAAACATATAGTCAAGTCAAGTCAAATTTATTTATAAAGCACATTTAAAAACAGCAGCTTTTACCAAAGTGCTTAGCAATAAAAAATAAAAAAATCAATGGCAGTTATTTAAAGAAAAAATAACAACAAAAACATAAAACAATAAAATATTAAATCAAATCACACTGTAAAACTTGCAGGAAATAAATGAACACACACACACATACAGTATATGTGTGTTTATATAAATATAAATATATCTATATAT
>NC_056516.1:34365426-34373181 GCF_014905685.2 Nematolebias whitei
AGATAGATAGATAGATAGATAGATAGATAGATAGATAGATAGATAGATAGATAGATAGATAGATAGATAGATAGATAGATAGATAGATAGATAGATAGATAGATAGATAGATAGATAGATAGATAGATAGATAGATAGATAGATAGATAGATAGATAGATAGATAGATAGATAGATATGAACAATGTTTTCGAGGTTTGTACTTTTTTTTCTAATAAATTTATCAGCATATTTGCAAAAGAAACACGCCTCATATTTAATGCTCAAAGGAAAAAGTTATTGTTTGTTTTAATGTTTTTAATTATGTTGATTTAAACCAATGCAATTTATTTAAATAGCATCAATATACAACAAAAATCATCTCAGGACACTGTGTAAAAGAAATCACAGTGACTTAAAGGCAGACTCTGTATCTCACTCACTTTTATTTTTTTATTTTATCGTTCACATAAAGTATGATCAGTGTTGTGCTGTTGTCCAACCACTGACTTCGGCTTGATTATGAAATAATCTACAAATTAAACAATAGAACAGCTAGTCATGTACACACCCTTCTGTTACCCTTTATTTTTCTTTACTTCATACAAAGTTTAGTAAAGAAATCAAACTATCTCCACCCATCAATGCTTCACTGGAATTGGACTCATTGAGTGTTTTATTGTCAGTTAATCATAATTGCATATAACTAAACAGTAATTCTATTTTTGTCTTTATTGTGGACCAACAGATATTTGTACTCTGATCTTTGAGTATCATTAAGGCATGCTAACAACTGTTTTCCATACACAACGTGTCACTGTCTATCCGTCTCACTCTTAGAATTTAAAGTAAATGACGTAAAGCACTGAACTGTGTGGCGCAGAGGTTAGAGAGGTGGGCTTGTGATCCGAAGATCGCCGGTTCACGCCCCGGCCCCGACAACATCAAAAAAATTGTGGGTGGGGTAGGTGAAACACCCACACTTGCCCCCACCCTCATTCGCCCCACTCTGGGCCCATGAGCAAGGCCCTTAACCCCCACCATGTGCTCCCTAAACAGGTCTCTCTTGAAAATGAGTTCTCGTGGCTCAATGAGACTAACCTGGATAAATAAAGGCTAAATGAAAAAAAAAATAATAATCAAAACATACCTATTGTGTATCAGAGTCATAAGCGAATACATAATGTGCTAATTTAACAATCTGAACTGTATTAGCGGTAGCTTGGTGGTCAACACCACGGCCTTGTAATCCTCGGGCTGCAGGTCTGAGCCCAGGTTGTGTCAGAAAGAGCCGTCCATCCATTATTGTTACCCGCCTCTTCCTTTTCGGGTCGGGTTTAAATTTTACACACACATCAAAGCAGAAGACAAATTTGCTTTTGAAACATGTTTTGGCAGGATGTGCTTGTTTTGTGTGTCTCTAAGTCTTTAAGCTTTGTGGCAGTGATTCCAAAAGCTGTACTGTGTTGAAGGAAATACAACTTTTCTTGCTTTACTAGTCTGTTTTCTTTAAGGATTAACTCCCTGAATAGTTGTGACAGCACAGTTCCAGCACTGAAGCATTCACAAATTTATGTCATTTAGCTGTTTGCATGATTTGAGCTGTTTAAGTAGCTGCTGGGGTTTCTTTTCAAGTCAAGTCAAGTCATCTTTATTTGTAGAGCACAATTTAAAACAGATAAACTGTTATCAAAGTGCTTAACAGAAATGTAGCAAAACATAGGCAGCAAAACAAAAACATCATACAGAATTAAAATTACTGGAGCAATAACACACACTAATGATCACACTAAGGAAAAACAAGCAGTAAAAATAAACGTCAATCATAAAACAACAGAATTTAAAATGAGGTACACAGAACAAAATAAACTAACTCACACCGTATTAAACGCCAGAGCAAACAGGTGCGTTTTAAGGAGGGATTTGAACATCAGGAGGGAGGAGGCCTGCCTGATGTTGAGGGGCAGGTTGTTCCACAGGTTGGGACCTCTGACTGAAAAAGCTCGATCCCCTCGGAGCTTCAGGCGTGATTTTGGAACGACCAAAAGAAGCTGGTCCGATGATCTCAGGGCCCGAGACGGAGCATATGGTTCCAGGAGCTCGGAGAGGTAGAGGGGTGCGAGGCCATTTAGGCACTTATATGTCAGGAGGAGAATCTTGAAGTCGATTCTGGATCGCACAGGAAGCCAGTGAAGGGAGGACAGAACAGGTGTGATGTACTCAGACCTACGTGTACCAGTTAAAAGCCGAGCAGCTGCATTTTGGACGAGCTGGAGACGTGAAATGGACGCCTGACTGACCCCAGCATAAAGTGAGTTACAATAGTCCAGGCGGGTTGTGATGAAGGCATGGACTAATGTTTCAAGGTTGGGTCTGGATAACACTGGCTTGAGCTTAGCTACCTGCCGCAGTTGGAAAAAACTTTTCTGCAGAACTGAACTGATCTGTTTGTCAAACTTAAAATCCGAGTCAAAAACCACCCCGAGATTTCTAACAGTGTGCTTGAGATAGGGCTGAAGTGAGTCCAGGTTTGCAGGATCTGAGGAGGCAGCTGAGCTAGGACTAAAGACGATGACTTCAGTTTTCTGGTCGTTAAAACTGAGAAAATTTGAAGTCATCCATGCCTTAATGTCATCTAGACATTTGAGGAGAGGGTGGATGGAACGAGCACTGGCTGGTTTCAGTGGCAGGTAGATCTGGCAGTCATCGGCATAGCAATGGAATGAGATGGCATGTTTTCTTAAGATGGATCCCAGTGGGAGCAGATAGAGCGAGAAGAGAAGGGGTCCAAGGATCGAGCCCTGTGGGACCCCGCAGGAAAGAGGGACCGAAGTGGACAGACTTTCACCAACCTTGACACAAAAAGTCCTGTCAGAGAGGTAAGAACGGAACCAGTCTAAAGCAGCTCCTGTAATCCCAACCCAGTGTTCGAGCCGTGAGATGAGGATACTGTGGTCGACGGTGTCAAAAGCAGCAGTAAGATCAAGGAGTACAAGTACCACATAGTGACCAGAATCGTTTGAAGTTAAAATGTCATTGCAAACCCTAACCAAAGCTGTTTCTGTGCTGTGGAGTTGCTTAAAACCAGACTGAAAGACCTCAAAGATTTTGTTCTCAGTTAAAAATTGATTCAACTGAGTAAAAACTATTTTTTCTAGGATTTTGGACAGGAAGGGAAGCTTTGAGATTGGTCTGTAATTTGAGTGCACTGAGGGGTCAAGTCCAGGTTTCTTGATTAAAGGAGTGACTACTGCATTTTTAAAGGCCTGTGGAACCACGCTTGTAGCAAAGCTACTGTTAAGAATATTAAGAACAGCGGGCCCAATCGCTGGTAGAACCTTTTCGCAGTATTTTAGGTGCTACATCCATTATAATGTCTAACTGGTCATCTGTAACACTGCCTGGCCAAAAAAAAAAAAAATGCCACCTGAATTTAACTAAGCAAATAGGTACAAGTCTCCTATTGGATAATTACTGCATGGGTGATTATCTTTCAGCTGGCAACAAGTTATTTGACCCCAACTGGTGCAATGAGTTGCTTCTCATTTCTTAAACAGCCATGTTGAAAGACATATGGCGTGGTCGTGGAAAAGATGTCCGTCTGTTTGAGAAGGGTCAAATCATTGGCATCAAGCAGCGAAAACATCTAAGGAGATTGCAGACACTGTTAAAATTAGGTTAAGAACTGTCCAACGCATTATTAAAAACTGGAAGGATAGTGGGGACCCATCGTCTTTGAGGAAGAAATGTGGCCGGAAAAAAAATCCTGAATGATTGTGATGGTTTGGTGAAATCAAATGAAAGAAAAACAACAGTAGCACTCAGGGCTAATGTTTATTAGTGAAAGTAAGAGCATTTCCACACACACAATGTGAAGGGAACTCAAGGGATTGGGACTGAACAGCTGTGTATCTTTAAGAAAACCACTAATCAGGAGGCTAACTGGAAAAAAAGTCTTCAATTTGCTAGGGAGCATGAAGATTGGACTGTAGAGCAATGGAAGAAGGTCATGTGGTCTGAGTCCAGATTTACCCTGTTCCACAGTGATGGGTGCATCAGGGTAAGAAGAGAGGCAGGTGAAGTGATGCACCCATCATAGTGTCTAGTCATCAATGCAAGATCTTTTTTCTAACCCCTATATTGTTTAGATAGTGAGTGCTCAAGTGAACATTTCAGACACATCTACATTCTTTCCATCTCCATATTTTACAGATTAACTATACCTGTAGTTGGGTTGTGGAGGCAATAACTCCTGGGAAAACCCAAAGAAATCCAGACATTCCTGTCCCCAGTGATGCTATTTAGCTTTTCCTGGAGGACCCTAAGTTGTTCCCAGACCAACGAAGATGCCCAGTCTTTCCAGTGAGTTCTTGGTCTTCCATGGGACCTCCTCCCAATGAGATGTGCCCTGAAAACCTCCAGAGGCATCCAGGAGGCATCCTAATTAGATGCCTGGTCCACCTCAACTGACTCCTTTCAATGAGGAGGAGCAGCTGCTTTACTAATGATGGAGCTTCACACTCTGTCGCCAAGGCAGAACCCTGCAACCCTGTAAAGGAAGCTTTGACAGCTTGTATCCGGGATCTCATTCATTCAGTTATGATCCAAACCTGATGGTCATATATGAGGGTAAGATTATATACAGACCAGTAAATGAAGAGCTTTACCCTTCAGCTCAGCTCTTCCTTTACCACAACAACCCAAAGTAACCTCTGTCTTGTTGCTCCATCTCCGTCGTCATCCTATCATCACTCATTAAAAAGACAAAGACCATTGTATTCATACTCATGAATTCATTGAAAAAAGAGCAGCTTTATATTAATTTAACTTAAGAGTAACACAGAAAGACTTTTCACCAAGAATCAGAGGTCATTGGAGGTCACCTATGTGGAGCAGCAACATCATGTTGCCAGGCAACCAGTCCCGTTTTAATATCCGAGCGAGTTTTGAAGTCACTCAAATCTGCAAAGTTATCATGATAACTCATAAACCTGACCAAATGACATATTTAAAATTAATTTTAAGCAACACAGATTGGATTATCTTTAAATATCTGTAAAACTACATTTAAAAATATCTCTTTAATGGCACTTCATCAAAATTTTCAACATTTATTTTGAGATTTTACTAAGATTTTTGTATTGTGGAATATTATTTTATTCATTCAAACAGCGTTTTATTCTTTTATGAGTTCTTGTGCTTTGTCTTTATTTTTACAGGTTGTATTTGTCATTTATCCCTTAATCCTGTTGCCATTTAACTGCTGGTTTCTTTCCTCTGTTACTTGTTTAACTTGTTTTCCAATATTTAAATTGACTTGATTCCTCCGGTTGATTCCAGTCAACCTAATATTCATTAAGAAAACTATTTAATTATGATTCAGTTGTATTTGTCTGAAGTGAGCAGGAAGAACAGACAAAATGTGACCTTTAATAGCACAGTTGTTCGTAGAGTTGTGAGCAACTTTCTGGTGGGAACTTCCAGACCTTTGGGTGTGTTGTTATTTGTCTTTGTATTCATTCTGGGCATTCATTATTAATGCTAGTAAGTATGCTCAGTGAAATAATTCATAAAACTATAATTGAATGAAACATTTTATTTATCATCAGGTAAAGATTTGATTGATGTGATATATTGACATGTTCAGAAAAATACCTCTCCATTATCAGCATTTAAAGAAAAGATTTAAAATTCAATTGTGGCTCATATTTTACTAGATTAATGTTTGTTTTGGACTCTTTAAATTTAATTTCATTTTCATGTAATGCGGTTTTGCTGATATAGATGGACTGACAGTGTTGCTCATCTTAAACTATATCTGAAACTCTCGGTGGATTTTTGTCCCGCTGTGCAAACACAGGAAGGACCGAAATGGTTATGCCATTGTTCTTTTCATTTAGTGCTTCTAGCATCGCATCAGATGTTGAATAAAAGCAAAGAGTTGTCTTTTCAAGTTGAGTTTAAATTAGGATTTACAAAAGACCCTGCCTTTATACAAACATGACCTTGATCCCAAAGTATATACACACAAAGATCCTGAAATCAACCAGGCGTATACGGATTGTTTTCTTGTTTTCCTTTTTGGGAACTGTTCATCTCAGCGGCAGGTTCTCGTCAGTTCATATATGATTGAAGTTTTTTCTTTTAGAGTTAAAGAAAACTGTTGCAGTTCTCATTTTTTAGCTTTGCTTCATTGAAATAATGTAAAAATCAAGAATAAGATTTCAAATCCTACAGCTAACACATACAAATACCTCAACAAATAAGGTTCCAACTTATATTAACCATCTCAATGCTCCGTGTTTCCCCAACAGATCCCTTGCTATCTGCAGGTTTACTTGTGGTTCCTAGATTTATTTTAAAAAAGAATGATAGAGAAAATTTAAGTTGCGGCTCCTCTCCCCATTTTTGTTGATAAGAGACTGGTGTTTACTTTTAAAACTTGCTTTACAGTCTGTATTATTTTACTCGCCATGTATGTATTTGTGTATAATGTTGCCACTTTAATTTTCATCTGTGTTTTTCCTTCCCATAGAAAGTGTGACCTAGTACTTTTGTGTTTGTCTGTGTCCCCATCCTGTTTCCTCAAACCTCAGTAGGTCGAGCCTACTGAGCTTGGATCTGCTGAAGGTTCCTTCCTGTTAAAAAGAAGTTGTTTCTTTCCACCCTCCATTCATAATCCAAATGACTGTTGCAAAAAATAGATTGGAATAAATTTGCTAAATGTTTTACTCTACTCGGAGTCCCTCCCGGATGACTGAGCTTCTCACCCTATCTCTAAGGGAGAGCCCAGACACCCAGTGGAGAAAATTAATTTTGGTCGCTTGTATCTGTGATCTCGTTCTTTCGGTCACAACCCAAAGCTCATGACCATAGATGGTAGGAACGTAGATAGACCAGTAAATCGAGAGCTTTGCCTTTTGACCCTCTCTTCACCACGACAGACCACCATCCACTTGACTACAGATGCCACTCCTATCCGCATATCAATCTCTCATTCCATTTTCCCTCATTCGTGAACAAGACCCCGAGATACTTAAGCTCCTCCACTTGGGGCAGGACCTTCTACCTGACCCAGAGAAGGCATTCTACCCTCAAGACCATATCCTTAGATTTGGAGGAACTGATCCTCATCCTGGCCGTGTCACACTTGGCTGCGACGCGCTTCAGCGAAAGCTGTAGTTCATGACCTGATGAAGCCAGTAGGACCACATCATCGGCAAAAAGCAGAGGCGCGATCCTAAGGCCACCAAAGCGGATCCCCTCAACACCTTGGCTGCGCCTAGAAATTCTGTCCATAAAAGTTATGAACAGAATCTGTTACAAAGGGTAACCTTGGCGGAGTCCAACTCTCACCGGGAATGAGCCCGACTTACTGCTGGCAATGTGGACCAAGCTCTGACACCGGTCATACAGGGACCTAACAGCCCATATCAAAGGGCTTGGTACCCCGTACTCCTGGAGTATCCCACACAGGGTTCCCTGAGAGACACGGTCAAATGCCCTCTCCACGTCCACAAAGCACATTCAGACTGGTTGGGCAAACTCCTATGCACCCTCCAGGACCCTGCTGAGGGTGTAGAGCTGGTCCAATGTTCCATGACCAGGATGAAAACCGCACTGCTCTTCCTGAATCCAAGGTTCAAAAACATGTCTGTTCAGCTAATTGGTAACTCTAAATTGTCCCTAGGTGTGACCAAGTGTGTTATTGGTTGTTTGTCTCTATGTGGTGTTGTGGAATAATATTTGTTCCTTTTAGAATCTGACTCCTAATTCT
>NC_056516.1:34373191-34389187 GCF_014905685.2 Nematolebias whitei
AAGCGGTTACTACAGAACTCGGGTGGAGAAATAAGAAAATCACAACAGTGGCCTTGTAATCCAGGGTGCACCCCGCCTCTTGTACAGATGGATATGAGAACTAGTGATCCCCAAGACCTGGAAACAAAGAAGCGGGTAAGAGGATGGATGGATTGATGAATAGGAGTTTATGTTAGTGGATTTTATATGAATTAGATGTTAGATATTTTGCATAGTGCTATGAAATAACATTTTTATTGAAAAGTGTCATTATTGTGAGAATCTGTGTTCTGTTTTGTGTTATTTCTTTAGATTATTGTGTTCTTGCCTTCCCCAGTGTTTTTTTCCTTCATGTGCCAACTCCTTGCTTCACCTGTTCCCAATCACAATCACCCCAGGTGTTTGTCATTATGTCTCGTTAGTGTCCCTTCAGGTTCAGCGTCTTTGTGTTTCCTGGTTGTCTGTGTTTTGTGTTTTCCACAGCTGTCACACTCCGCTTCCTCTGTGTCTTCTCGTCTTATTCCACTTTGTAAGTTTGCTGCTACATCAGCCTTTCTTTTTGATCTTTTGTTAATAAATTAGAATTTGTTATGTTATCTTTGAGTTATTTGCATCTGTCTGCACTCTGGATTCAAAAGCTTACAGATCGTCATCATATGATAAAAACCTAATTGATTTGTAACTCATTTTAATTATCATCTAAACAAAGGTGACGTGTCAGATGTGATGGTATGTTTTCTAAACAGCTCATCCATTTTCCGTTACTGGTACATCTAGTCTGTAGCTTTTTGCACACAAAGCTCATTTTTGCCCATATTTAATGCTTTTATATTGTTCTCTTTCCAATCAAAACTAATTGGCATTGTTGTTTTGCAATCTGAAGCTACAAGAGTTTCATAGAAAAGATGAACATCGACTCCAAGTTCAAGAACTCCATCGTAATGTCAAATGGATGCTGCTTTTTGTGAGAAAGAAAAGCAGGTTGAATTTAATTAGAACCACAAAAACAGAACATTGTATGGAATATTTTCTTTTAAAACCATTTTTCTAAAGTTAATGTAAAAAAAAAAAATATATATATATATAATTTTATTTATCCCCCCCCCCCCCCCCTTGGTCAATAAGTAAAAAAATATATAGGCTACTTCAATGACAATAACTGCCTGTGACAATTTTAAACTGTATTTGTTATTTATTTTAGAATTTACTTTAAGGCATATGAGCTGGCAGGTGCTGACGTCAAGAAAGTCTTCAGGAATTAACTCATCATTTGCTGGATACCAGATGAATGTCTTATGATTTTATTTTGATTTTTATGTCCCATGATGTATGTTGAAGGTACCACACCTATACACACCTCAGCCACAGAAATATTTAGTACTGGATGACTCGGCTCATTCTTCTTTGTTATCCAGACGGTTTTGTATTCTGTTTTTAGCCACAGAATAAAGGTGTTGGTTAAGGTTGCCTCCCAATTTCACAATTTAACAAGATGCCAATAAAATGATGCAGATCCTCTTTTCTTCCTGTTTGCTTTATTAAATCAAATATCATACTCTTAAAACTTGTGAAGGATTTTGCGCTATATTTACTTGGTCACGTTTTCTCATTCTTTTGACTAAAATTAATCTGTAGATTAATGAGAAACACAATCAACAAGCAATACACAACCATCCATTCAAGACAAACAAATAGCTCAAACTTAATAAGCATAAACTTAATACTCCAAGTAAAAGCTGAAAATTGAATAAACCATGGTTAGACAATAAAGTTACAACATTAACTCTCGATGTAACTGGGACACAAAGAAAAGAAAATAACTACAAACTGGATTCCAAAAAAGTTGGGACACTAAACAAATTGTGAATAAAAACTGAATGCAATGATGTGGAGGTGCCAACATCTAATATTTTATTCAGAATAGAACACAAATCACAGATCAAAAGTTTAAACAGAATGTATCATTTTAAGGGAAAAATCTGTTGTTTCCAAATTTCATGGTGTCAACAAATCCCAAAAAAGTTGGGACAAGCCCATTTTTACCACTGTGTGGCATCCCCCTTTCTTCTTACAACACTCAACAGACGTCTGGGGACAGAGGAGACCAGTTTCTCAAGTTAAAAAATAGGAATGCTCTCCCATTCATGTCTAATACAGGCCTCTGTGCAATCGTCTTGGGCCTTCTTTGTCACACCTTCCTCTTTATGATGCACCAAATGTTCTCTATAGGTGAAAGATCTGGACTGCAGGCTGGCCATTTCAGTACCCGGATCCTTCTCCTATGTAGCCATGATGTTGTGATTGCTGCAGAATGTGGTCTGGCATTATCGTGTTGAAAAATGCAGGGTCTTCCCTGAAAGAGATGACGTCTAGATGGGAGCATATGTTGTTCTAGAACCTGAACATGGTTCTCTGCATTAATGGTGCCTTTCCAGACATGCAAGCTGCCCATGCCACAAGCGTTCATGCAACCCCATACCATCAGTGATGCAGGCTTCTGAACTGAGCGTTGATAACAATTTGGGCTATCCTTGTCCTCTCTAGTCCGGATGACATGGCGTCCCAGTGTTCCATAAAGAACTTCACATCGTGACTCATCTGACCACAGAACAGTCTTCCATTTCACCACACTCCATTTTAAATGACCCCTGGCCCAGTGCAAACGTCTGAGCTTGTGGAGCTTGCTTAGAAATGGCTTCCTCTTTGCACTGTAGAGTTTCAGCAGGCAACGGCGGATGGCACGGTGGATTGTGTTCACTGACAATGCTTTCTGGAAGTATTCCTGAGCTCATTCTGTTATTTCCTTGACAGTGGCATTCCTGTTTGAGGTGCAGTGACGTTTAAGGGCCCGGAGATCACGAGCATCCAGTAGAGTTTTACGGCCTTGACCCTTATGCGCAGCGATTGTTCCAGATTCTCTGAATCTTTTGATGATGTTATGCACAGTTGATGATGATAACTTAAAAGTCTTTGCTATTTTATGCTGGGTAACACCATTCTGGTATTGCTGCACTATCTTTCTGCGCAACAATGGTGGAATTGGTGATCCTCTTACCATCTTGGCTTCTGAGAGACACTGACACTCTGAGAACTCTTTTTATACCCAATCATGTTGTTAATTGACCTAATTAGTGTTAATTGGTCTTCCATCTGTTCGTTATATGCTCAATTTCCTTTTTCCAGCCCTTTATTGCTACTTGTCCCAACTTTTTTGGGATTTGTTGACACTGTGAAATTTTGAATCAACACATTTTTCCTTTAAAATGTTACATTTACTCAGATTAAACTTTTGATCTGTCATCTATGTTATATTACGAACAAAATATTGACATTTGCCATCTCCACATCATTGCATTCAGTTTTTATTCACAATTTGTTTAGTGTCCCAACTTTTTTGGAATCCGGTTTGTAAGAGCGAGAAAAAGTCTAATTTATAACTGTTAATAACACAGGTCTTAAACAAAAATAAATAATTAAAGATGGCTAAATTTACTTATTTCAACAAACTCAACTTTTATTTTTACCAAGCATGAGCCGAAACAACCACTAAGAATTAATAAATGACGTTTAAAGTGTGTAGGAATGTGAACCGATGTAGAACTTAACTGTGAACAGGTTAATTTTAGAGTGTCTCCAGTGTTTGCAGTTGATGCTTTGTAAAAATGAAAAGAAATTTGCACAACTTACAACTATTAGATCACACCAGAGTAAATCTTGTTTGGTTTTATTAAATGGAAGGCTTTTTAAAAGCTCATGCCAGCAACACAATTAAAAATGTTTGTAATTGAATAAAATTATGCTCATAAAGTCCAATATGCTTCCCAGCATACCATCAACCCTTTTATCTATCAGGTTTACATAAAGTCAATGAGTAACATGTGTTAAACGTCTCCATGACGCCTACAATAATAGAAACTCCGTGATGATTAATATCCACTTTGAGCTTTACATGGGTGGCTATTTGAAGAGTGTTTTGTGTTTGGGATGTTTTCTTGTTGCACAATACTCACTACATACAAATCAACCCTACTGACTTATGGTACGTTAAATAAAGCTTGAAGGATTGAAGAAGAAAGATAAAAGAAAAACTAATTAGTTATGCTACAAAACTGTTGATAGAAGGCACAGTGTCTCTCTTGAATTCTTGCTGCTGATTCTGACCTGCTGTCTCCAACCAACGATTCATCAATTCTTCTTCTTCATCATCTTCTTTTGGCTTTCCCTCTTTAGTGGCCATGTCAGCGAGTCATCCTCCTCCATCTCACTCCGTCTTCTGCATCTTCTGTCCTCACTCCAACTACCTCCATACATTTCCTCTTTTGCAGCTGCATTTCTAACATCCCTCCACATGTCCAAACCATCTCAGTCTGGCCTCTAACATTTTTATATTGTTTTATTTAAACTTTATTTATACAGGTATTCCTCACTGAGTCATGAGGACTCATTTTCAAGAGAGACCTGTTCTAGACAGACAACACATAGGTTGCAGAAAGCAATACACAACAAAAATCAATTAAAACAACAAGTGTAATCAAAATATTATTACTGTTAGCAGCATGGTCCTGTTAGAAATGTGGTCCTGTTAGCAGTGAGTTTCTCTTAGCAGCGAGTTTCTCTTAGCAGCATGGTCCTGTTAGCAATGTGGTTCTGTTAGCAGTATGGTCCTGTTAGAAATGTGGTTTTGTTAGAAGCATGGTTCTGTTAGCAGCATGGTCCCGACAGCAGAGTAGTTTTGTTAGCAGTGAATTTATCTTAGCAGCATGGTCCTGTCAGAAGTGTGGACCTGTTAGCAGTGAAGTTTTCTTAGCAACATGGTCCTGCTAGCAATATGGTTCTGTTAGCAGCATGATCCTGTCACCAGAGTGGTTCTGTTAGCAGTGAGGTTCTCTTAGCAGCATGGTCCTGTTAGCAATGTGGTTCTGTTAGCAGTGAATTTCTCTTAACAGCATGGTCCCTGTCATCAGTGTGGTCATGTTAGCAATGTGGGTCTGTTAGCAGAGTGGTCCTGTAAGCAATGTGGGTCTGTTAGCAGAGTGCTCCTGTAAGCAACGTGCTTCTGTTAGCAGCATGGTCCTCTCAGCAGAGCAGTTCTGTTATCAGTGAGGTTCTAGCAGCATGGTCCTTTCATCATTGTGGTCCTATTAGCAATGTGGTTCTGTTAGCAATATGGGCCTGTCAGCAGTGTGGTCCTAGCAATGTGGTTCAGTTAGCAGCATGGTCCTGTCAGCAGTGTGGAGCTGTTAGCAAAGTGTTCTTGTTAGAAATGTGGTTCTGTTAGCAGCATGGTCCTCTCAGCAGAGTTGTTCTGTTAGTAGTGTGGTTCTGTTAGCAATATGGTTCTGTTAGTGAGGTTATCTTAGTAGCATGGTGCTGTCAGCAGTGTGGTCCTATTAGCAATGTGGTTCTGTTAGCAGCATGGTCCTGTTAGCAATGTGGTTCTGTTAGCAGCATGGTCGTGTTTGCAGTCTTGTTTGCCTGTTCTTTTTCATCTCAGTGGAAAAAGGGGAAAAAGAGGAACATGTGTAACTGCATCTGAGGAGAGAATCATGAGAAAATAGGAGAGCATCAAACCCATAACATTGTCTTGTGTGCCATTATCCCAGACACCTCAGAACACAGTATTTACTTGTCTCTTCTTACTGTTTTATTAATTCTTAGAGCTAGCAGGAACTCATACTGGAACCACCCTGAAAGAAAGACTGGTCCCATTCTGACTTCAGCTGTTCAGTTCTGGTTGAAGTTATATGTGGAATCTGCCATTGTCTTCTGTTTTTGTTGCTCGTACACCTTCAAACTGGGTATGTTTTGACACTAATGTGTCTTGAGTGAGTCTTCTCGGTCTCTTTCAATGGATCAACGTGTCTGCAAAAACTCAAGAGACAATTAAACCAGAGGAGCTCGGTCAAACCAGTTTTTTCAACAATAACAACCATTCATTGTTTGATGTGAACAATAATTAAAGCTCATAAAAAAATCAGTAATTGCACTAATAATGTTTATTAAAAAAGGTGCTATAATTATTTGCAAAGTCATCAGTGAATCAGGTAATTAAATGGTATTTAAGGTGAATAAAAACTCATTTGTTGTACAATTTAAAACCACAATCACTAACCACAAAACAATTTAAAGACTTTGTTATGATGCTTTGGAAAAATTAGAGCTCAGAGTCACGGAAATAAATTATTAGTTTAATATATTAAAACGTTCTTCAAATGGGAAAGCCGCATATTTAATTTAGCTAAACAGCTTTTGAACCTTGAACCTTAATTTTGTCACATATATATTGTAATTTCCAGACTATAAGCCACTACTTTTTTCACGCACTTTGAACACTGGCTTATACAATGCTGAGGCTAATTTATGGATTTATTTATTTATTTATTTTTGATGGGCTAACGAGCTTCATGCCACCAAAATATTTAGTCTCATCCCACCCGGGCGCTCACATAGCTACTCAATACACGTCTCTCTTGGGGGGTGGGTCCTCGTGACTCAGTGACTCTACCTGTATAAATACTGGTTACAAAATAAATAAATCTGACCAATGAAATTACCAAACGGGTTATCTGTGACCCGTTCGGTAATTTCGGAAACTTGTTTTCATTGGTCGACCATTCATTGGTCAGTAAAAAAACATTTACTGTACGTATTTAATTAAAAGTTTATAAAAATCTTTCTGTGTAAATATCTCATGTTACAATGTGGACAACCGCGGCTAATACACAAGTGCGGCCTATATATGTACAAAATCTTTTCTTTTTACATTTAGTGGGTGCGGCTTATAATCAGGTGCGCTCAATAGTCTGGAAATTACAGTACATTCTTTCCAAAAATTATATTTTTATTACTAAAACGTGATTTTTGTTGTCAAAGTAGTTTGTAAAAGTGTAACACCTTTGTTTCTTTGCTTAATAGAAGTATACTATTTGTGATTGTGTTTTTAAGCGTTGCTATGGCTATTTTTTATACCTTAGGTACCTAGAGAAAATGTATCAGCCTTAAAACGTCAATAAGACAGGCTAAAAATTGACTTAGGAGAATTTGGCAGCCATAGTGCCATGGCACACCTCATTAGGCTCATGAACGTCAGTTTCCCACCCACATGCCCCTAGACGTTTTTGGAACCTTAACACCTTCAATACACAAGGTGACACGCCTGATTACTAAAGACTTTGAAAGGTTAATAAGCATGGGGAATGTCTGTGACATCACTGACACCTCCAACCGAGTCAAACTTGTGGACATTTTTCAGAACGTAGCAGAGTGTGCTGGACAATTATACTGGAATTTATTGAGTAACTATCACGTTCAGATTATTTTTAACCCCAGGATAGGCAAACTGACAAAGAGAGTCCAACACAGAGTTTGGTATATAGTTTATTCATTTTAAAAAAGTACAAAACAATTCCATAACAATATAAAAAAGGATACAAAAGATTTAAAATGAAAGGCAGCAGAAAGAAGAAAAAATCTTATTATATCTGCCCCTTTTTTCAAACAATTATTTCAGACATAATAATCTTCAAGTAACTAAAGTTTAAACGGTAAATGGAATTTATTGTAAAGAGGAGTGGTATTTACACAAGAGGATTATCTGAAAAGAAGAGTGACGCAATCAAGATCTTTCGGAAACAAGAGGCCTTCATTGATAACGTTTGTATCTTTTCTTTACAGATCATGAAGCAGAGAACAGCTTGGAGAGAAGGGTGTAGATCCAAGGTGAGTGGTGATACAGGTATGTGGTTTGTAGGAGAGTGGCAGGACAGAAACCACAAGAGCGTATCCCATGTCAAGGAGTATAGCTGGTCACATGTGATTCTGAGGCTCAGGAGGTAAGAGTCAGTCACAAGGAGACTCAAAGGAAGGTGAGTTTTCATAAGGAGCAAAACCCAAACACTTGAGAAAACACAAGAAATAAAACACAGGTCAACTCAAGGAAACCCAGTCACTTGCAGCAGACCTAGAGGCTTCAATGATCCAGTGTTGAACTGCTGTCCCAGAGGAGCTTAAGCGCAGCAATCCTCCTCAGAAGTGCAGGTGTGAGAGCTTAGCTCTGCTCTGCCACTGCAGAAGCAAGTAACAGCAAAAAAACAACAACAATAGAATATCCACACTCAGTTATGACACAAAACCACTGTTAAAACTAAATTTATGAAAGTTTATCTATGTTTTGTGTTAGTCATATACTGTGAGCCCAACCCTCTCCTTAATATAATACACTGCCTGGCCAAAAAAAAAGGTTGCACACTAATATTTCGATGAATCACCTTTAGATTTGATTACGGCATGCATTCGCTGTGGCATTGTTTCGATAAGCTTCTGCAATGTCACAAGATCTATTTCCATCCACTGTTTTTTTTCAATCAACCTTTCTTTAGACAGGTTAATCCTGTTGTTGCATTAATTTTTCATCAAGATATTGAAGTGATGACTAGACACTATGCATGATGGGTGGATCACCTCACCTGCCTTTCTTCTTACCCTGATGCACCCATCACTCTGGAACAGGGTAAATCTGGAGTCATCAGACCACATGACCTTCTTCCATTGCTCCAGAGTCCAATCTTTATGTTCCCTAGCATATTGAAGCCTTTTTTTTTCCAGTTAGCCTCCTGATTAGTGGTTTTCTCAAGGCTACACAGCTGTTCAGTCCCAATTCCTTGAGTTCCCTTCACATTCTGTGTGTGGAAATGCTCTTACTTTCACTATTAGACATAACCCTGAGTGCTACTGTTGTTTTAATTCGATTTGATTTCACCAAACGTTTAAGTGATCGCCGATCACGATAATTCAGGATTTTTTTCCGGCCACATTTCTTTAAGACAATGGGTCTCCACTATCCTTCCAGTTTTTAATAATGCGTTGGACAGTTCTTAACCCAGTTTTAGTAGTTTCTGCAATCTCCTTAGATGTTTTCTCTGCTTGATGCCAATGATTTGACCCTTCTCAAACAGACCGACATCTTTTTCACGACCACGCAATATGTCCTTCAACATGGTTGTTTAAGAAATGAGAAGCAACTCATTGCACCAGTTGGGGTTAAATAACTTGTTGCAGCTGAAAGATAATCATACAGTAATTTTACAATAGGAGGCTAATTTGGCATAGGAAAAAAAAAAATCAATTGATAAATGAGTCTTGCTGTTGACAGTTGTAGGGAATTTTTGGTCAATGTTTTATGGATGTTTTTAATTACTATGGCTGAGAAAGTTAACTGCCCATGAACCATATGTTTGAGTTAGCAGAGAGAGCTGGATGAGGAGCTGATTTGAGACTGCAGGTGTAGCCAAGGTCGCCTCCGAGTCTGTGAGCTTGGAGGAGCTGATAAGCGTATAAAAACAAGCCTGTTTTAGATTCTCGTGACTGGTTTTTATGTGTATACTTTCTGTATAACTGTGTAACTTGTTGTGATAATCTGACCTTGTAAGTACTTATACCAGTCAAAAATCTTCTCCTGTCATTGAGTGTTGGCTTTTTTTGAGTAAGTAAGATAAATAGAGCTTTTTTTTTTTAAATCCAGACAGTCCAAATAAAAGTAGCAGAAATATCAATCATGGCAAAAGAGAAGCAGCGTCCTAAAATGATCTTGTACCTTTTGATGATATGCATTTACTAAAACAAATTAAAGCTTATTAAAGCGTGGGTTTTCTCCGGGTACTCCGGTTTCCTCTCACAGACCAAAAACATGCATGTTAGGATGATTGGTAACTCTAAATTATCTGTACGTGTGAGTGAGAGAGTGAATAGTTGTCTCGTTTGTCTCTATGCATCCCTGTGATGGACTGGAGACCTGTCCAGCGTGTTCCCTGCCTCTCACACAGTGACTGATGGATATGGACACCAGTGACCCCTGAGATCCAAAAAGGAAGAAGCAGTAAAGACAATGGATAGACAGATGAAGTAATGTGAAACTATTCAATCATTTCCAAATATAATATCTAAATCTGAGTCTCACGATGAAGATCATGGTCATGCACCAATAACGCTGGGAGGCTGCGGTCAGCTCATGTCTGTTTGAAGTGGAGGACTTAAAAGCCTGTCTGTTGCTCCCGTCTGCAACAAAGATAAATGTCAGTCACACAAAAACACTCCCTTCCAGCCACGGATCACCTTGTACTTTCTGTTCATTACTTGGAGAGGAATGTTGTGGCTTGTGTATATTTCAAACTACATGGTTGTGTCTGTTTAAAACTAGATTGATGATCGTGTCAGTAATTTGTAAAACTGAAACAAGGAAAATGTTCGGAGATTTCAGCTTCTCGAAACTGAGGACATGGTGTATTGTGGATCATGTATCATATTGCCATATTTTATGCTTCCTTTACAGTATTATTGTGTTCTTCTGTGTCTCTTTCCTGTTTCGTCAACCTCACATCACTCAGTGCAGGTTGGTTCTGGTTGTACTTGAGTTCTTTTTTAATTCAAAACGGAACCATCCTTCTTCGTTGTTCATCACTGTCCCCTTCAAGGAACTGAGTCAAAGTGAAGATTCAGTACAAGTTACATTTTGTAACGTGCAGATTATGATTTTATTGTTTTATAAATAGGTTGAACCCATTGTTTGTAACTGTGTGAATGCTGAATCAGCATTCATATAGTTGTTTTCTTGTTAATCATCCTTTCTGTAAAATCTTTTTTAACCATGAAATTCTAGAATAGTGCCGCTCAAGGTGGCTGCATGTTGGCGTAGCTCTCTTACATTCATTCTGAGAGTTTGCTTTTGAAAACTTGAATTATTCTTTTTTCAGGATGTAAATCGCTTTTTTGGATGAATATTTCCTCTGGTTTTGGACGCCGTGCAGCTGGAAGTTTTTTTTACTGAAATTTTTTTACTTTTAGACATTTGTTATGATGCGTAACCATGACAACAAGGTGGCTTTCTGCAACTGGGAGTTGCTTATTAACATCTCAAAAGCTCAAATAATACCTCAACCACAGCCCCAAATCGAAATGAGTTGAAAAGGAGGTGCCGTGGATGCATTCCCATCTACCTGGAGGCGGTGCTTAAGTGCCTGACCACCGAGATCTTGGAGGTGGCAGGAAACATGGCTTGTGACAGCGGGAGGACAGAGAGCATCCCCCGGCACCTGCAGTTTTGTCCGCAGCGCCGAGGAGATCGGCAGGCTCCTGGGAGGAATGGACATCACTCGGGGAGGAGTTCTGCCTGGCATTCAGGTGGTCCTGCTGCCCAAGAGGACTGAGAGGTCTGCTGGGTCTGGGTGAAGGGATCGGCATCGGCAACCAGTTTCTTCAGATCCACTGTGGGACAGACTGCTACAAGAAATCCTTCCTGCCCACAGCCATCAGCATCTATAACAACTCTAATGAAACCTGGATGAGCTACAACAACAATTAATTTCCCTTTGGGATTAATAAAGTATTTTTGAATTGAATTGAATATTTTGCACAATTGAATAATTCAAGTATCAAAATGTACTTGTTTGGCAGAGACCTGTTTTAAACAAAAAACTGAAGAAGTACAAACAATAATATTAGACAGTCATATAAAAAAGCATATAAAATGAAAATAGAGAAATTAAATAAAATATGAAACAAAAACAGCAAAAAATGAGACAAACAGTTAAATCGGTGTAAAATACTAAAAACAGGAACATGACTGCAATTGTTTTTGTTATGAAATTAGCTTTTAGCTGCTGTTTTAATAATTTTAGCTTTATGCATTTTTGTTGCTATATTTATCTTTCAGTTACAACATCATAGTTAAAAGTTTTAGTTACTGTTTTGCTGCCTGTAGCTTTTAGCTACTGTTTTGCTTTTTCTAGCTTTTTGTGACATTTTATAATGTTTTTTAATATTTTACTGATTTGATCTTTTATATGCTGTTCTGGGGGTGTTTAAGCTTTTTGCCACTGTTTTATAAATTTAGCTTTTATCTAATGTTGTGCACATTTTAGATTTTTTTTTATCAGGGTCTGCATTGTTGTACCTAGGTGCAGACGGATACAAGGAGATCGATGGTAAAATAAGAAAATTATTTATTTAAATAATCCAAAACAAAAAGGCCGACGTGGCAGCAAACTTACAAAAATACGAACTTGGAAAGACGTGGAGCTTAAAAGCAGTGAAGCACAATTTACGGACAAGGTGGAAACACAAAGGCGCTGAACTTAAAGGGACACAATGTGATGATGAACACCTGGGGTGACTGGGATTAGGTGAAGCAGGAGATGACAACGCAGAGGGGGGTCTGACCAAACGTCAGACGTATGACGTGTTGGGAGTGAGACAGTGTTGAAGAAACATGGGAAAAGACAGGAAACACAAGAATCTACGAAATAACATAAAACAAAACACAAATTCTCACACCTTTTTTTTAACTGTTCCGACTTTTCGCTGTTCTGCTCATTAGCTTGTGTTCTGCTCATATTCTGTTCATTTTAGCTTGTGTTCTGTTCATTTTAGCTTGTGTGCTACTCATATTCTGTTCAATTTAGCTTGTGTTCTGTTCATTTTAGCTTGTGTGCTACTCATATTCTGTTTGTTTTAGCTTGTGTTCTGCTCATTTTAGCTTGTGTGCTATTCATATTCTGTTCATTTTAGCTTGTGTTCTGCTCGTTTTAGCTTGTGTTCTGCTCATTTTAGCTTGTGTTCTGCTCATTTTAGCTTGTGTGCTATTCATATTCTGTTCATTTTAGCTTGTGTTCTGCTTGTTTTAGCCTGTGTTCTGCTCGTTTTATCCTGCGTTCTGCTCGTTTTAGCTTGTTCTACTTGTTTTAGCTTGTGTGCTGCTCGTTTTAGCTTGTGTGCTGCTCATGTTCTGCTCATTTTAGCTTGTGTTCCACTACTTGTTTGTGTTCTGATATTTTCCTCTTTAACAATTCAAGATGAGCTTGATAAAATTCTAATAACACTCAGTATTCACACTGCGTTTTCCTACACAACAGTTTTTCCAGTTGGGTTTGAACCTGGATTTATTTGGTTTGTTCAATGGCCTGAGATGATTTTCTTTGTTAAAAGGCTCTGTATAATTGAACTAAGTAAAAGTAACACTTTTGAAAAGACCTTTGGCTTTAACAAAATTATAAAAAAAGAAAAAAGTTTGTAAAATATGTCTGTGTAATGTGTAAATTCCTCCATTTATAAACAATGTTTTCCCTCGTATCAAAGCATCAGCCGAAGATGCTTTAAATACATTTAAATCAGTGAGGAAGCTGCTGAACAAAATGTTTTCTGTCACGTTTAATTCAAGGCATTTGTTGTTCTGAGTTTTTATACATTTTAAGACAAATAATATCTTGAGCTATTTCTGCTATGTTGTAGTAGTTGTTGTTTTTAACAAGATCTTTGGTTGTTTTGTCTGTAACCAAACCAGACGACAATGCCTTTTAACGGAACTAAAATGCAGGTAAATTTCAGTGTATGCCCGAGGGGCAGTTGTGACAGACAAATAATAAATCCAAGCCTTTCATGTGAACAAACAAAATATAATTGACCAGACGGTGCGGTTAAACCTGACTGCCTGCATTCTTTTCAGGTCATGCTTGCAGAAAGCACGAGCAGCAGCTGCTGCAGGAAGCATGCACATACTGACGTGTTTTATTTCGTGCACATTTTAATCATGATTTTAAGCCTGATTGAACTGATCACATCTTTGATGAAAGATGATTTTGTTTTGCAAGTTTTAGTTATTTTAATGCCACACTTGTTTTGTGGGGCTTCACATAAAGAAGATGGCCTTTTATAACCTATCACAGTATAATGGTCATTTTGTTGCATATTTATGTACTGATCGCACTGCACTAAAGAAACAGATTTTCTATTTGATCCTGAGCACCCCATTTTTTAAATATTTTTTGTTTCATACTGAGGAACTGAGGCTTTCTTCCAAAAAACATTATGTACCACATTTCATTCCATGGAAGCAGATTTTTATATATAAATACAGTATGTATATATATATATATATATATATATATATATATATATATATACACCAAAGTTTCATTTAAAAATTATTTTTCTTTTGACAATTTCCTTTTCAGGGGTCTCCACAGAGAGTCATCCTCCTCCATCTCACTTTGTCCTCTGCATCCTCTGTCCTCACTTCAACTACCTCCATGTCCTCTCTAACTGCAGCATATAGCTTCTCATCGACCTTCCTCTTTGTCTTTTTTCCCGGCAGCTGCATTTCTAACATTCTTCTACCAATATACCCACTGTCCCTCCTCTGGACATGTCCAAACCATTTCAGTTTGGCCTCTCTAAATTTATCTCCCAGTTGTTCAACCTGTGCTGTACCTCTGACCTCATAATCTTATCCATCCTTGTCTCTCCTAAAGAGAACCTCGATATCTTCAGCTCTTTCGCTTTCAGTTATTTCAACTGGGTTTTTTTTTTTTTGTTTTGTTTTTTTGGTCAGTGCTACTGTATCCAAAACATACAACCTTACTGGTCTCAGTATAGAAAAGCTTTCCTTTAGCCTTTATTGTCACCATTTTGTCACAAATCACACCTAAATCTTTTTCAGTATTTGCATTTGAAACATTACATATAACCATTGTGCACCCTTTCAAATAATGCATTTTAATGTTTTAATATAAATAAAACTTGCCAACATGTAATTTACGGAGGTGAGGTCATCCAGGAAGCTGATACTTCTAATCTGAATTTATTGTATAGTTGAAGACATCCAGAGAGATTTTTTAGTTTAAAAAAAAAGGAGAGGTTTTTTTTTTGGAGCATGAGGTGCTCCATTTCTGCAAGATAAATTTGTAGTTGTGTTTTTACAAATGTTGTGTTTTTCAAATTTACAATAGTTGTGCTTATTTTAAATGTTGTGCTTTTTAAAATGTTATGTTTTTGATTTGTGTATTTGTTTTAGCTGTGTGTGTTTTTTTAATGTTGTTGTGTTTTTTGTTTTTTTGTCGTTATGTTTTATAATTTGTAGTTGTTTAAATTTCAGGGCCACCGTAAAATTCACATATTTTCCATGCATTTATTTTATTTTATTTATTTATTTGCATTTCCTCTGCGCATGTTGCATGCATTTTCATTTGCAATACACCAAGTGGCCGCTAGGGGTCAGCGCCGGTAAGAAAGAACGAACAGTTGCAGGCTGAAGGCGGGAGGAAGAAGAAGAAGAAGAAGAAGCAGAAGAAGAAGAAGAAGCGAAAGATAGCAACAGCTAATGCTAACTAGCAGTTGATGTTAAAAAATGTAACGTTCCTATTTATTTTGATATTTCTTTTCTTCTAACAGAGCTCAGTTGGAGCACATAAATCTCTCGTCTGATTCTATAAAGACAGATCAGGGTAACACTCGTCCGTCTGTGTTTATAAAGCGCTTAAGGGAGTAGTTTGGATTTTTTTTTTCGTGTTTGCGTCTCTGCTTCCATCAGGTGAGTCTTAACTTTGCCCCACCAGCGCTTACACACCAGTTGTATCTATATGAGCCAAACTAGTTATTCGCCTTATTCAAACGAGCTAAAATAAAGATAAAAGTTTACGAACAATAATATTCGCGGTAAAGTCTCAGCTTTCGTTGCAGAAGTGAAATAATTTAGTCTCCTAATCAAAGAAACACTATGATCTAATCAGTGTTTTCTGTTGTCACCACGTCCTTCAATGACTCCTGAATTGTATTGACTTGTAGATAATCTCCATTTTTATGTAACCAGTTTACTAATTCTACCCTATGTTTTTCACAGTACTGAATAAAAATTGTGTTTTTTTTTGTTTGTTTGAACATTTCAGAGTTTATGTTAACATAAACAAATTTTAACTGAGGATTTAAAGCATCCCTGATCTAGAGGATTAAGGAAACTAAACTTTGATTTTTGCAAAAAGTAAATTAAATATATCTACATCGGAGTTAGATAGATGGGATAAAAAAGGTTAAGTCGTTTATGCATTTGTTTTGTGTAGAAGTGTTTGTCTGCTCAGCTTTAATGCTTCAAAAAGTGCTGAGACGAAACTGTCGTGCCAGCTGTCAGGTTTTTCTACATTTTGTTATACTGTATATCGATAATACTGTATATCGATAATACTGTATATCGAT
>NC_056516.1:34389197-34389396 GCF_014905685.2 Nematolebias whitei
TATATCGATAATACTGTATATCGATAATACTGTATATCGATAATACTACATATCGATAATACTGTACATCGTTAATACTGTATATCGATAATACTACATATCGATAATACTGTACATCGATAATACTGTACATCGTTAATACTGTATATCGATAATACCGCATATCGTTAATACCGCATATCGTTAATACCGCATATCG
>NC_056516.1:34389406-34437284 GCF_014905685.2 Nematolebias whitei
TAATACCGCATATCGTTAATACCGCATATCGTTAATACCGCATATCGTTAATACCGCATATCATTAATACTGTATATCGATAATACTGTATATCGATAATGATGTATATCGATAATATTGCATATCGTTAATACTGCATATCGTTAATGCTGTATATCGATAACACCGCATATCGTTAATACCGCATATCGTTAATACCGTATATCGTTAATACCGCATATTGTTAATACCGTATATCGATAATACCGTATATCGATAATACCGTATATCGATAATGCTGTATATCGATAATACTGTATATCGTTAATACTGTATATCGATAATACCGTATATTGATAATACTGTATATCGTTAATACTGTATATCGATAATACTGTATATCGATAATATTAGACTGATATCAAACAATATATCAGTCAGGCTCGGAGCTGTCTCCAGGTTGAGATAATTTATGCAGTACAG
The DNA here is from genome assembly GCF_014905685.2 of Nematolebias whitei. NCBI lineage: Eukaryota > Metazoa > Chordata > Actinopteri > Cyprinodontiformes > Rivulidae > Nematolebias > Nematolebias whitei. The sequence continues at coordinate 34,389,869 of NC_056516.1, forward strand.
TATTTTAAAGTTTAAATTTGTGATTAAACATTGCTCATACCTTCTTGAAAATACTACAACAATAAAAGGTGCCTTCATCATAACCATACGATTTATTCAGGTTTTGAATCAAATCAACCTTTATTGTAATTTTAGCTTTGCGTAAATCAAGATAAAATTAGACATTTCTCACTGGGATTTAATAAAAACTATAATGAAAAAGCAGCCACCCACATACACGTTCATCTCGCTCACGCCCACCCCCAAAACCGACGCACACACACCCACGTGCGCACAATCCTGAGATACACGCAGGTCTCTGTTGTAAATGAGTCCTCAAGGCTCAAAGGGAGCAAACTTGTATAAATAAAGGTTGAATGAACACGGGGCAATAAATAATTTGAAAAAACTATATAATAAATTGTGTATTGCTTATTTGTCCTCCACCTGTGAGTGTGGTGATTTGTCACAACTCAAACACACAATGTGTTTTTTTTACATTCACTCTAAAATGATTGTATACTGCGTCAATCGTACGGCAGAAGTCAGAGCATGGATGTCACATAACTTTTTACATTTTAATGAGGAAAAGACTGAGGTCTCGTTTTAAGCGATGGTTCCAAAGTCCATGCTGATCTGTGTCCTTTAACACAACATCTGATTCAACAACTAACTGGGGTGTGAGGCTGGACGATGGTTTTAAACTAGATGCAATTGGTGATCCAGTCCAGCTTTTATCATTTGAGACAACTGGCCACGGTCAAACCATTTCTCTCACATCATTTTGAGATGTTGCTTTCATTACAACTCGTCTGGACTACAGTAATGTCGGTCTGAGCCAGTCACTACTGACTCGACTTCAGCTGGTTCAGAATGCTGCTGCCCGCCTTTTAACTGGTACCAGAAAACAAGAGCACATCACCCTGTTTTAGAGTCACTACACTGGCTCCCAGTTTGTTTCCGGATTAATTTGAATGTTCTTTTATTTGCTTTCAAATGTCTTCATGGTCTCGCCCCACAGTCTCTGTCCGACCTGCTCCAGCCGTACATTCCCTCACGCTCTCTCAGATCAGCAGATCAGCTGCTGCTGATCGTTCCAAAGTCTAACAGGAGGCTGAAGAGGTGGCCGAGCGTTCTTAGTCGCTGTACTGTGGAACGAGTTATCTTTACACGTCAGACAAACTGAGTCACTTCATGTTTTTAAATCTTTGAAAACACTTTTTTTTTTCTCTTTGGCTTTTAACTCGGCTTAAAATGTTGGTTTTACTGTTTTTAAATTGTTTGTTTTATTGCTTTTACCGTTTGCTGTTTTTATGATTTTGACAGGTCGTTACTTTTACGGTTTCAGTTGATTTTATAGTTTTGTATGTTACAGCACTTTGGCCGACAGTGTTGTTTTTAAAGTGCTTTATAAATAAAGTTGTATCAAAACCTAATGGTTCTGACATGGCAACATTCAAATACCACATTATCTCTATAAATTACTTTAGAATGCATTAAGTAGGATTTTTTTTCATACTTCTTACAGGAGGAATATTAATAATAACTTTGTAAACTTTGCTGTCGTTCAAAATTGTACAGTGCAAAATTGAACACGACTTCATAATTGGATGTTTGTTAAACATATTGTAACCATGCATATTAAATTGTGTCCTACTGCTATTTGTCTTTTTCAGTGCAGTGTTTGTAGGAAGCAGCAGCCATGGCAGCTCCGGTAAATATCCAGACTCCCAGTAAGACCTGGGAGCTGAGTCTCTACGAGCTGCACAGGAGCCCACAGGTAAGTTCCAAACAAAATCTCCTAAAAACTCAAATGACAAACCTGAAACCATGCGAGCATTGCGTCATGTTTGAAAAGTAAAGGCTACTAAGAGCTACTCCAGGTCTGAAAAGAAAAACGTGCAGAATTATTTTCTGGTCTTACTGGGTTGAATTTTTCAAACTTCGGCCTTCAAGTTAGAAATGGGGTTTGTTTTAAACAGTCGTGGCAAAGATTGTGACACAAGCTGAAACCGTCAGAAAGAAAACTACTGATTATTTACACATTGGCAAAGATTTTTTTTTAAATAGCTTCAAACGATTAAATTTTAAAAAATAAACAAAAAAAATAGGACCCAACATCAATTCAGTTTATTAATAAAGCACCAAGTCACAACAGAAATCATCTCAGGGCACTGAACAGAAACATCCATATACATAAAAATCCAGTTAGTAACATTATTTATCTAAGGTAGCGTAGCCTAGCTTTGCATAATCAATGATGTAACACAACATGAAGTAACTTTACATCACGGTGTAAAGTTTGGAGTTGTTTATCCTGTTTTTATTATTTTTTTATGTTCAATCTTAAAACTGTTGAACATTTTCAGAACTGTGAAGAGAATTTAAATAACCATCATGACTCGGTGATAAAAGCACAAGAAGGGGGAGTGGTGGCGCAGAGGTTAGAGAGGGTGGGCCTGTGATCGGAGGGTCGCCAGTCAACTCCCGGACGGCCAACTGATATAGAGATTATTATTTTAATGCTTTTATGTCAATCTAGACCTATATTACACTTATTTAAACACACTTATACAACGTGTTATTCACATATTAGGGATTGTACTTTGTTTAACATGTCACAGAGACAAAGGGGGGAATGATTTATGTTGCCTTTGTTAATATTTGGGACATTCTTTGATGGTTTGCAGAGGGATGGAGGAGTGCGTATTTCCTCTTTAGGAAGTTTAAGGAGTATTGCTAACTTCAAGGTCTTGGCCCGCCGTGAGGTCACCGTGCTCCTTATTTGTAATAAATCACCAGCTCCTCATCCGTTGTTCTGGTAACCATCAAACTTGTTTTGAATGCTCTCACGCGATCCGGTCAGGGAAGGTATAAAGGAAGTGTGACAGGCAACTTAATCTTGGGAAGTCCTGTGATGGATCAGACGCGCGCTGGTGCCATACGCCATTTTGATGTGATTCTCCTTTACCTGGGTCGAAAACGACTTCCCGGCCAGTGTCACGGTGAGAAGTTATTTCATATCAATCTGTGTGTTAAGAGTGTACATGTTTGTTTTTTGCTTGGCTGTTTTTCTGTGGCAGGATAATAAAGGACACTAATTTATCCTAGCAGTAACAGCTTCAGTCTTTCATTTTTTCCATTTGTCTGAATATGTGCCGACCGTTTCACGAGCCCTTTTGATAAAGAATTTCATAATACACCAACATAAAAAAAATATGGGTGGAAAAGGTGAAACACCTGCCTCCACCCTCATTTGCACCGCTCTGGGCCCATGAGCAAGGCCCGTACCCCACAGATGGCAGCCCTCTGCTTCACATGTGTAATGGGAAAAATGCAGAGATTTAATTTCCCATTGGGGATTAATGGTAATACAATAAAATAAAAAACTTTTCTAACAGGCCAAAAATAGGTTTGCAAAACCTCTAATCCCTAATTAATTCAGGGTTAGAGTTATAACTAAGTGAATAACATTTCCAAACAGTGTAATATTATTTAGAAAACTGCCTGCCATTAAAAAAAAAAAAAAAAATAGCTGCTACCAAAAACAAAATCTTTAATTGTCACATGTCGGATAATTTCTTGTGTCCAGGAGGCCATCGTAGACGGGACTGAGGTGGCGGTGTCTCCTCGCTCGCTGCACAGCGAGCTGATGTGTCCCATCTGTCTAGACATGCTGAAGAACACGATGACAACCAAAGAGTGTCTGCACCGCTTTTGTTCTGACTGCATCGTCACCGCGCTGCGCTCCGGGTAAACGCGCTGCATCTTTCATTTCATGGATCATGCCAGTTAGCCCCTACGTTTTTATTAAACGCTTTGTTATAGAAATCTCGTGTAAAAAATAACTATCTACTATCACTTTTTGTTTATATCTTTACCGTTACTACATACAGTATTTAAAAGTCTGATTCTTCACTGTGCCCCCACCCCCAGGAACAAAGAATGCCCCACCTGCAGGAAGAAGTTGGTCTCCAGACGTTCGCTGCGCAGAGACTCGAACTTCGACGCGCTCATCTCTAAGATCTACCCGAGTCGTGACGAGTACGAGGCTCATCAGCGCAGCGTCCTGGAGCGTCTCAACAGGTTGCACAACAAGGAAGCTCTGAGCTCCAGCATCGAGGAGGGGCTCCGCCAGCAGGCCCGCTACAGGTCCGAGAGGTTGTGGAGATGTGCATGACAACACCATCCCTTTGTAGCTTTGACTACTTGTGACTAGTAAATTAAATAAAGTGCCATTTGGGATATTTTAAACACTGGCCTTGGCCAGTAATTTTAATATATACCGTATTTTTCGGACTATAAGGCGCATTAAGCGAAACTAAAACATTTTGACAGATTTTTGAGCGCCGTGCACCACATCAAAGCAGTTCCAGGTCAGTAAGCACAACCACATTTAATGCATAAGGTGCACTGGATTATAAGGCTCATTGTTGATTTTTGAGAAAACTAAAGGATTTTAAGTGCAACTTATAGTCTGAAAAATACGTTATTTACATAAGTAATTTAAAATCCCTTTTCCAATAATAAGTCCATTGAAGTTACCCCTTATTATTTACTGACTTCACTAAATGAGCTGCATATTAAATGAAATCCACAGGTTTTTACTTGTCTTTTAAATTAAACCGCAAAATTGCCTTATTTTTTTTTTTTTTTAAAGAAATCTTATATTCTAATTCTAAATAACCCAGTGTAGCAACAGATAAAGTTCTATTAATCCAGGGAGAAAAATATTCTTATTAAAATTATATATTTTTATGACAGTGCAAGTTTAGATTATTTGTCCTGATTTTAATAAATTATCAAAATTGAAAGCGGGGTGAATATAAACGGATAAACAAAACCAATTATCCCTTTAATATTCTAATAGTTAACAGCTCATAATTATGTTGTTTCTTTTTGATTAATGATTGAGTTTATAGGTTTATTAGGAACTAAGATTAAAAAATAATAATAATAATTGTTGGACACTGTCATTTAAAATTAAAGTTATTGATCTACATTTAGTTTTGTGTCACTCACGTGAGGCACATCAGTGTTCTGGTGCCCACTAGTGTTTTTGTTGTGCCATAATTAAAATGCAATGTTTTTCAGTCCACTGCAAACGTTCATCCTTCTTGTACAATATAAGAAGCAGAGACCAAACCTGCTCTTCATTAGTTACAGTAAGCTTCGTGTTAGGAAAATAAAAGATGTTCTTTAAAATAGGTCTCCTGTGTGTCTTTACGTTCTCCCTGCAGGAACCACCGGGTGAAAAAACCCACTCAAGAAAGTGACAACACCACCTTCAGCGGTGGCGAGGATAATGGCGACTCCCGCTCACACCTGTCCCATGACTCAGCCCCGTCCAACACGCCCCACCCCAGCGGTCAAACGCCCCCAGAGGCTGGGCCGAGCCGCAAGCGGCAGCGAGCCTCCGACGACGGCTCGGGCCCCGAGGCGGACAGCGGGAGCCCAACTCCCCCTTTGAGACGCAACAAGGAGAGGCCGGCCTCCGAGATCGAGCTGGTGTTCAGACCCCACCCTCAGCTGGTCCATGCTCAGGACTACAACCAGACCAGGTAGATCACTTTTTAAAGGACTATTTTCTATCAGAAAGTTTAGCACCTGTTGATTTTGTTACAGACTCGTTATAAATTAAATGTCTCAACGTCCAGACTGACGTACTTGGAGTGAAAACGGTGAAGCACAATTCCAGTGTCCAGAAAACTTAATGAAACGGCCAAATTATAGGAGAACATCGTCCTTTTTTTCCTTTTACAGATAGTTCTTAAAGTGATGAATTAATCTGTTTTTGTCTACCATCCCAAATGGTCCAATAAAATAAACAATTACATCTTGAAATAAATTGGCGACTAAACGTGACTTTCCCGGTCTGTTAAAATTTGTATTTTTACGCAGATACGTGAAGACAACGGCCAACGCCACGGTGGACCACCTGTCCAAATACCTCGCGCTACGCATCGCTCTCGAGGACAGACGGACTGACGGAGACGCCGAGGATAGAGGACGAGACGAGGAAATGGGGGGACAGGGAGGAGCAGAGGGAGGGGGTGAGACCGGAGGAGCGTCGAGGAGCGAGGGGGCCAGTCTGAGTAACATTAGTGAGAAACAATACACCATCTACATCACAACGAGGGGAGGACAGTTCTCAGTGAGTACTTTTACTTTTTAATCATCTGTATTTAAATAATCCGCTTTGGATAAACAAATTGTTTTTCATAAAAATAAATTACAATCTTAAACAAATAGATATAAAAAGTAAAAACAAGTTGATATGAAAGCACTTTAGCACAACTTGTACCTGTTACCTTTAGATAAGAGGCAGCAATGGATGAACGGTTAACAGTCGTCCTCCAGTGGGAGAGTTGGGGGTTTGATTCCACCAGTAGTCACATGATGTGTCCCTGGCCAAGACACTGAACCCCTTAATGTCTCTGTGTCCCATCGGTGTATGAATGTGATCTAAAGCACCGATTAGTCTCTAGATTCAGATTATTTTTGTAGTTGTAGTACAGTGCGGTGCGAATGTGTGTGGAGGTAAATGTGGCACAGATTCTGTTGTAAAGTGCTTTGAGTAACTTGATTACATAGAAAAGAGTTTACTAGTACATTTACCATAAGAATTGGAAGTATTTGAAAAGTTTAAACGTTTGTAAACTGTTTTTTCTTGGTTCCATCTCATTCATTCATCTACGGTATTACCTTTAGCTACCATTTATTTAACAATGTAACCGATCCCCAAACCAGTCTGTTACAACGGTTTAATTGTAACTGGGAACTTGACCCACTAAAGCGATAATTATTTTGATTTCTACAAACATGTTTATTTATTTAGCCAACTTTGTCTACCCCATCTCTGCTCTCAGACCCTCAATGGTTCTCTGACTCTGGAGTTGGTCAACGAGAAATACTGGAAGGTCCGGAAGCCTTTGGAGCTCTACTACGCTCCCACCAAAGACCAGCAGCAACCTCAAGCAGCGCAGCAGCTGCCACAGCAGCAGCAGCTGCCTCCCCAACAGGAGGGATGAGGAGGGGGGGGCTACAAACTGCTTCTCTCCAATCCACCTCAACTATTTATACTCATTGTCTCAGCTGCAGCAAGAACAGCATCAGCCTGTTTGTTATTAACTGTAACATTAAATTATACTTTGTGCTTTTTTTGTGGAGACATTTGTTCTGAATTAAAAGAATTTATTAGGAGTGGATAAAACAAATACCCATGACTGAAAGGTGGTATACTTCATAAAATAAAAATTATGACTTTATTTCAAGACTTTGTTGTATTTTCTGATTTTTAGAGATGCCTCGTCCAAGCACTTTGATAACAGTTTATCTGTTTTAAATTGTGCTCTACAAATAAAGATGACTTGACTTGACACGAGGTTTTAGTTCCAACTAAAATGCTCAACTCCTTTGTATCATGTTTTATGGGTGTTTTCCATATTTCATTTTGATTCTAATGCATTTGTGATTATATCCTTTACTAGAAAAAAAAAAAAAAAAAAAGTATTTTGACCTTTCAAGTTTATTTTGCTCTTTTGCCGCAACTTCAGGAGTTTTTATGCACCATTTGAGAAACTTTTGTGCTTCGTGTGATTTGATCTTGCTGAATATAATGAATTGTGCAGACTCAAGAGTTCTCAGGCTTATTTTTGGGACAGTAACATAAAAATCACTTGATACGAGTTTAGATGTACAATTTATATTACAGAGCAGACGTGTTAAGATTTTTTTTTCTGTAAATAAGAAATTTTTCTTTGACACCAGATGCAAAGGAAATTTTCAGCATTTAAAAAAAAAAAAAAAAAAAGGCTAGTGCAGTTTTTCCATTCATTTTAAATGTAGATGCATTGTTTATTTTCCTAGCAATATAGTTGGAAATGTTAAGTGAAATTATTGCTAAATGATTTTTCCCCATTAACATACTTTTCTAAACTTGCATGAATTTTTGCTTAAAAAAAGAAAAAGCCATAAGCCTTAAAGGTTTAATCAGTTTCAGCTCTTAGCTTCTGTTCTTTTGCACTTTATATATTCCCTGCTACCATTTTATTTCTTTCAGTCTAGGGAATGTGTATAAGAATGCAATATTAGTACTTTATGAAAATGTACCTTAATCTAAATAAACCGATTTTTAATAAATGCTGGTAATATTTGTATACTTCTACCTTTCATACACTCCTGCTATATATTTTTTTTTTACTTTGCTAGTTAAAAAAAAAAAATCAATTCACATTTCTTAATTGTCCCTTTAATTAAAACACAACACAGGAAGTAATTTTTTATGAACTGGTTTTATTGGAACACGGGGAGGTGGGTTTACTTCTTCTTGGACACACCAACAGTGCGACCACGACGACCGGTGGTCTTTGTGTGCTGACCACGCACACGCAGACTGGGGGAAGAAAAACAAACATTTTTTTTTTACAAATTTATAATTTTAACTTGAACATAATGCTGCCAGGTATTTAAAATGCTTTTTCAGAAATTATCAAAAGAAGTATTTTTAATGCAGCACCTCCTTGCACACAATGCAAAGCATTAATTTTTACATTTAGAAAAAGCTCTGCTTTAAGAACTTATGATAAACAGCTTCATTGTCCAGTCAGCTTTACGTGAACTGCATGCATCGAGTAAGGTGCATAAATAAATTCAAACTCATCAGCAATTCAAGTTTTTCCCAGGACGGGCTCTCTGCACCATCTCCTCTGTTCATCCTTCAAGTTTTTAGACATCTTTTTGTATCAAGCTCAACTTAAAATCCTTTTAAAGATTAAGCTTTTCATTGAAACAGTTCGATCTGAGCTGTCAGAGACAATCATTTTATGTATCAGTACCAACACGCCAGATCTGTGTGACTGGGAGTGCTGCTACTAGTGACCCAGAGCTGACGTTTGTCCTTTTGTTTTTTAAACAGGACAAACTCTTTTCAAACCTAAGACATCATCAGATCTTACCCCCAGAAGTGTCTAAGACCACGGTGAGCCCTGATCTTTTTCAGCCTCTCCAGATCTTCTCTCAGCTTGTTATCCAGATTGTTAGCGAGGACCTGAACGACAAATCAACGATGGAAACATTCGTCATTCAACAGAGCCTGCTGTGATTTGGGAGTAAAAATGACTGAGGATTGGAGGATAACTTCATTAGTGTTACCGTCTCTTACCTGGCTGTATTTGCCATCCTTTACATCCTTTTGCCTGTTGAGGAACCAGTCTGGGATTTTGTACTGGCGAGGGTTCTGCATGATGGTCACCACCCGCTCAACCTGGAAAAAGTAAAGAGTCAGTAAAATGTGACGCTTCGGTGAGAAAACCTCCGCGTGCACACAAAAATAGACCGTCGAGGAAAAACTGCTTATTTCTCAAAATGCCGGTTCACATTCCCTTTGAGCATTAGAGAAAGCGAAAAACATCTAGCCCAACTTCTCTTTAAGGACCAACAACTATTAAACCTTTCACTCAGTTCATTTTGTCCTTTTAGAAAAAAAAAAAAAAAAAAAAAAAAAAAAAGCTTTCTAGCTCAGACAAAACTGCTAGTTCTTGTTTTTTCCACCAACAAGATTAGAATCTTACAATCTCAAGTTAGAAATATTTTACCAATCAAAGCTTCCATCCTTGTTTTTCTGCTGAACATATTTTGTAATGAAATGACAAAATATGCCCCCCCCCCCCCCCCAAAAAAAAAAAAGTCCAACAAACCTGAGCATTTTGTTTTGACATTAAGGGAAGTCTGAGATTGTCATCATTGTTAGTTCCCATATAATGGCGAAATTAGTTTTCTGCATTAACCATCACGTGATACACCCAGGTGGAGCAGTGGGCAGCTATGCAAGCGCCCGGGGACAATTAGGGATTAGGCGTCTTGCTCAGAAACACCACGACGTGGGAATGATGGAGTCAAACCACAATTTTCTGGTCCCAAGTCAGCTTCCCTACATCTACCCCATCTCAGCTCCCTCTTTTTAAACTTACAGTATTGGACGTTTTTTGTTTGTTGAAGCGTCGACTAACAAAACACGCATATATTATATACATCGTTTATTTACAAGCCAATTGAAAATGTACAACATAAGATTTTAATGTTTTAAAACACAATGTGTCTAATTATTTTACAACTATGGAGAATCTTCTTGGTAAAGTTTTTCCACTTGTAAAACTAAAAAAACAGCTCTGTTGTGATGTGCAAGAAAACCATCTCAATTACTACTTAGGAAAGCTAGACGCTACACAGATCATTTTAACTGCAGCAGAAAGTTTAAGCGTTCTTGTGATCATTCCACTTTCAGCACATAAATCCATGGCTCTAAGGCAACAAACCACTACAGTACCTAAAATGTACTGGTGCTGCAACCTGGTCACCTATGTTAGCCAAGCACCTAAGCAGTGTATTGTAAACGTTACTGCAAAAAAAGCAACTTCCATTTTACAACAAAACTGTAAACAACCCATTCTTGTTTGTGAGTGAAGTCACTTTGTCACAAACAATCACAGCACCAATACAGTTCACTTTATAACCTACATTAACGTCACGATCAAGTACTATCATACTGCCTTTCATCCAACCGATTGATTCGGACAAAAAATAGCAACTAAGACATTATATTGCAGCTTTCCTAGTCCTTACCTCCTCCTCAGTCAGCTCTCCAGCTCTCTTGTTGAGGTCAATGTCAGCCTTCCTCAGGACGACATGAGCGTAACGTCTGCCAACACCCTATGAATCAGACAGCATGGTTTACTAAAGGCAAAAGCAGCACAAGATTAAAATGAACCACCCTTTATTTGGGCCAAATCTATATTAGTGACTTTAAACAGGCTTCTTTAAAGTTAAACCATCACAACAATCTGAATGCCAATACATGTACCTTAATGGCAGTGATGGCGAAAGCGATCTTCCTCCTGCCATCGATGTTCGTGTTGAGAACACGAAGAATGTGCTGGAACTTCTCAGGGATGACCAGAGACTGTAAACATCAGAATAAACACCATCAAGAATGGCCAAAGGCTAAAACCATGAAAGCATTTGCAGAAATACATGCTGTCCTGACCACTATTTTACTAAATAAGCATACAAACTGAATATTTACACACGCAGCACCACAGACAACATTATAATGTCAGACTTTAAAGGCTATTAAAGAAATTAGACTTTTTGTTATAGCTAAAATAGGTTTTAGCTTCCGTTAGCATTGTTAGCCGGCGCCTTTAGCTTTGAATACACGTACACAATATTGAAGTGTAACGGAGTGAATAGATGTAGAAAATACAGCAGCTTTAACAGATCCACCCTGTATGTATTTATGTTTTTGTAATAAACATAAAATTATAAATGGCATGAGCGTTAGCGACATTAACTTGAAACTAGGCTTCAACAGCTTACTAGCGTTGACGTTAAAATGTCATAATTAATCCTTATCGCAAAATCATTTTAACATATTTCAATGTACATTAGCCGGACGCAATTTATCATGTCCTCAAAAATAACAAACAAACACGTTTAAAGCAGGATGACTGTAGATTGTAAAATAATTTCTGGTTAGTAAAACTCGTACTCACCATCTTGGAAGCAGGTTCCGTGCAAAGAGGAAGCGGCTACGTTCTCGCGAGATTTTGGTCCGGTTGCAAACGGAAGTTGGTCCTTCATTTTAATGTGTCCGGCAAGAAAAATAAAATTGGTTCAAAAAATATGTAAATATATGACAAAATTGAGTTGCGTTGCAAATCGTTTTATTATTTTTTTCATCCCGTAGATTTATTTCACACAAATTAAATAACATTAGTGCGTTGTTTTGTTGGTCAAATTCAAGACCGTAGTTTATTTTTCAGGAAGTGGAACTCTTGATTTGCTGTATTGTTTTCTTACGCTAGCATAAATTCGTCGCGATGGCTGAGGCAGTTTCGGGTTCTGTTGGGTCCGGTTCTGATGTAAACACAGCAGAAAACCCAACACAAATCGCCATGGCGTATCTACAAGACGAGGTGACATTTCATGTATAATTTGACAGTTCTTGTGAAGACGCGAGTCTGATTTTAAAGTTTTTTTTCTGTTAGCGTTCCTAAAGTCGGCACTCATCTGACTTGTCATTTTAGCACAATGTAAGACTAAAACTGAAATAGAATCGCATAGATAAAACAATTCCAGCATTCATAGTTTATGATATGATATGACACAATAGTTTATTTTTTAATAACAATAAACATTAACTGGAAAATGAACAGATGGACAAAATACATAACGTGTTGTTAACAACTGGTATAGTGGAGACACGATCCTGATTTTCACCAAGATTTCTTTGACACACTTATTATATAAGCATTAAAAAAACAGTCAGTAAGAACAGCTACAACAAACTGGTACTTGTTTTATTGACACAAATGCGTTTGATATTAGAGAGTGAGGATCAGGATTAGTAAGAATTAATATAATGGTAGTGCTTCATCAAAACCAACCACAGCTGAGATGATTTCAAATCCAGTGAGAGCTGAAGAAGAGCAAGTTAACATGCAACAGCACACCTACAGTAACAAGTGAATGTAGTTCACATATAAAGGGAATTAGAATTAGTGGAATGAAAACTGAACTAGATAGGTATGCCCCATATATGCACAGTTCTAGACTGTAACTCTGAACAAGATAGACCACCACTTGGACTTTTCTAAGAGATGTTTATCTAATTGTGTGTGTTTTCCTCTAGAAGACTGAAGACATTACTAACCTCAACCTGGGAGAACTTGACATCACCACTGATGAATTTATCTTAGATGAAGTGGACAGTAAGGAGACGGTTATTTATATATACGATATCACAATACATGTTTAAGGTGCTGCCCAAGTGGATACAACCTCTTGTATAAATGTAAAATAAGTTTTATCTGCCAAGAGTTTGTTTGTTTTAGAGGGTCAGGTGTGACGTCTCTGCAATATTTCTTTTGTAAATGATTTTGTTTTTCCCATTTACAGATCATATTCAGGCCAATCTGGAAGATGATCTTGTGAAGGAGGCACTCAAAACAGTAAAAACAATCATGACACTCACTGCATTAATAATGTTTCGCAAATGTACAACAGTTAAAAGTTTGGACACGCCTACATGTTTTTACTATTTTTTTTTTACACTGTAGAATGTGGAAGCATCAAACCAAAGTACAAATTTAATTTGATCACATTTTTGTTACTTTATTTCAGATGAGTTTCCAGTTGTATCTAAATTTAGATTTTTTTTTTTTTTTTTGTATGCTTTTATACAAATCAGGAGATTGGGAACTCGGCTTGGTAAAAACTGTTCCACCTTTGTGACGTTCCGTCTGTTTTCAGGGCGTTGACCTTCGTCAGTATTCCAAGCAGGTGGAAGCAGAGCTGCAGAAGATTGAACAGGCTTCTATCAAAGACTGTATCCTTTTCAGCTCACATTTTAAATATCTCAGGGTTCGAATTCTTTATGTGATTGTTCTTTCAATTATGATTAATGTTACTTGAGGGGAGAAAAGTCAACATGTAACACATTTGCATCTGATTTTATAGGCACATCAGAAAATATAATTTTTTGTTTTGTTTTGTTTATATACTGTATAGATATTTACCAGCTAATTAAAACTTTACTTGTTAATTTTTTCCCCTCGGGTATTGCTTCTTCTTTTGTCCAAATCTCCCTAAAACTTGGAAACATCTCAAACAATTCTCTCAGTGTGTCGTCAGATGATGGTGTTGTCAGTAAGGGATGATTTTGTGTTTTATTTTATAATTGTAACCACCTTTTGCTGGCAGGATTAACTTAAAATTATTATCTGTGTAGATTTCCTGATCTCTTTTCTGATAGACATTAAAGAGAGCCAGAATATCGCTCTTCTCCACAACCAGATCACTGCCTGTGACTCCATATTGGAGGTACGAAGAGACATCTTCATATGTACACCTAAAAAAAAGTTTAGGTTCACTTTATAGGTTTTAGTCTTTTATATTTTCCTAAAATAAAAGCGCATTCATTGCATTTTAAAATAAGAATGGTTGATGTAGCATCCAAACCAATAAACGTGTGTTGTTTTTTCTTTCTTCAGCGCATGGAGGGCATGCTGAGCGGCTTTCAGAGTGACCTGTCCTCCATTAGCAGTGAGATCCAGACCCTGCAGCAGCAGTCAGTCAGCATGAACGTCCGTCTGAAGAACAGGCAGGCCGTTCGCAGCCACCTCAGCCAGCTGGTGGATGAGCTGGTTGTGCCCGGAGCCATGATCTCGTAAGTATAACACCTGCAAATGAACAAAAAAGAACCTGTAGTGAATGCTGGTTGTTATTTATTTTGTGGTTGTTTTGTCTGTTGTTTATTGGTAAAATAAGTGGCTAAAGTTTGGCTTAACGGACTATATTTCCTTCAATACAGTATTAATGATTTCTGACGTTTGCTTTGAGTGTCTGAGAATCGTAGAAGCCAGTCAGAACAGGAGTTTGTGTAAGAAAGCTTCACTTTAACGCCACGGTAGGAAAAGTCTGTGTTTTATGTTGCTTTGTGTTGCTGCAGCACCATCCTGGACAGTCCGGTGACGGAGCAGGAGTTTCTTGAGCAGCTTCATGAACTCAACTCCAAAATCAACTTTGCCAAAGAGCTGAGCTTCAGAGAGACGCTGGCCTGCTCCGACATCCAGGACATTGTTGATCGTCTTAAAGTCAAGGTCGTTTTTTTTTTTTTTTTTTTAACAAACATATTCTTGTTCTTTTTTTGGTTTTATTTTTAGAAAAGTACAAGAAAGAACCCTAAAAATCACCCAAGTCCCTCTAAACTCGGCACTTCACACCTTGTTGATTGTCTCCGAACACATTAACGAACATTAGAAAACAAACAACTCTTAGTTTTCCCAAACTGTTCATAATTGTTTAGTTAAGACTTTTGTGAAACCAGAAAAAGAGAAACCAACAACAATCAATTCCTCATCTAGAGGTCAGTAGAGGAGTTTTGTACCAGTGATGCTGGCAGCTGATGGTCGATATACAACACGGATTTGTTGTACAATGGCTGAAATATTAGGACCCAATTTGTATTCTTCATTTAACAAAATATAATAATAATTGCTTAACTTAAATAAATGTATACTTAACAACACTTCGAAGAAGTTATAAACGTTAAAATAACTGATCAAATGTATCCAGCCATCAGACAATAACAAGCAGTTTAACTAAGATACTTTTTAAACAGATACCAGTTTTTCCCCAAACATGTTTATTGCATTTGTTCCATGTTAGAGAACTCCATACAAATAAAATAAGATGTGCTTTGGTCTTTATTTCCGTTCTATTTACGGTTACCTCTGATTTTCCTCCTTCTGGAATCAGGAATTTTGGCTCTTTTTAAAAATTAGGACATGAGAGCAGGCCATTTGTGCAGCTTTTTCACTCCAGCTGTCAAGCTTTCTGTTGTTGTTCTTTCTTTTCCTCAATTAGTATCGTGTAACTTTCTTGTCCTTCATATTTTGTCTTAAAGCCTTCCCTTATTTGTTGGTTTTTCTAACAGTCTCTTCTTTCATTTAGTTTATTTGTGTACTTTTTAAGTCTAAATCTTGAGTACTTCACGCTTGCTCAAGTTGAGAGTTCTGCGATGGAGTTAAATTCAAAGCAGTCTGCACCTCAGATAAATAATGTTAAATTATTACTTTTATAAATGAATGTTTCTGTTCAGTGTCCTGAGATGACTTCTGCTATATCACTAAACGGAATTGAATTTAATAATTGTTTAAAATTTTTATTTATTGTTTTTACAGACCGGTTGATATATATTTGTGTACAT
The DNA here is from genome assembly GCF_014905685.2 of Nematolebias whitei. NCBI lineage: Eukaryota > Metazoa > Chordata > Actinopteri > Cyprinodontiformes > Rivulidae > Nematolebias > Nematolebias whitei. The sequence goes on from NC_056516.1 coordinate 34,405,617, forward strand.
AGACACGAGTTATGAGTTTAACTGTGTTCACGCTCGCATTAGAGTTAACTTCTCTTCCCTAGGCGGTTTCAAAAATCCGAGAGTTCATTCTTCAGAAGATCTATTCCTTCAGAAAACCAATGACGAACTATCAGATCCCACAGAACACTCTGCTGAAATACAGGTGAGCGTGTCAGAAATTAAATTAAATGTTGTTTATGTATCACAAACTTCCTTTTTTTTTTACTTTTTAAAGCTTTTTTATGAATTAAATCCCTGAAACGGTTAAAAAGTCAGTCTAAAGTTAATTTGTGATTTTTTTTTAATGCTTTATTATGTAATTAGAACGTCTTATTGTGAAATAAACATTTGAAAAGGAAATGACATCATTCCTTTTTGTTTGTCCCCGTGCAGGTTCTTCTATCAGTTCCTTTTGGCCAACGAGAGAACTGTAGCCAAGGAGATCAGAGACGAGTACGTGGACACGATGAGCAAGATTTACTATAGTTACTTCAAGTCCTACAGCAGCAGACTTCTCAAAGTTCAGGTTCGTGGATTGAATATTAAAATCAACAAGATCACAGCTTGCCTGAGCCGCTTTCTTCTCGTCCATCACATTTCAAGTTTGTGACAAACTGGTAGAGTCATCTGCAGTAGAGATTTTGTGCTTCTTTTGCTCTTATTTTCAATAAATAAATGTTTTTTGTTGATGTTTCTCTGTCGTGCTGCAGTATGAGGAGGTGGCAGACAAAGACGACCTGATGGGCGTGGAAGACACAGCAAAGAAAGATATCCTTTAACGTCCGTTTGTGTCTTTTCACCCACAACTAGATTGTGTTTACACATGAAAAACCAATGTCATATAACACGACGGAATACAGTTTTAAACAAAATACATTGTTGCTTTAAAATATAACCGTTTGTAATGGATGTGTCCAGTTTACATTTGTCTTGACATTTACAAATTGTTTAAATATTGAAAGTCACTCGTATAGATTATATCCTCTACCAATGCTAAATGTACCTTTTTCTTTAAATGAAGGGTTTTTGTTCATAAAATGCTCATTTTTTTACTTCTCACTTTTTATTTTATTTCTTTAATTTTAGTTTTTTAGTAGCCAAGTAAATGTAGTTCCATAGGTTTCAGTGTAGATGAAGAGTTTCCCAAAGTTTTGTTCGGGTTAGTTCTCAGATAATTCAAGCAAAAACGGTGAAACGGGCAGAACAGCTGTCTGGTCATGTGACCTGTCGACGCCTCGGAGCGTTTCAGGCTCCTTGACTCGCAGCCTCAGGTTTCTTTTCCAAACCGTCTTTGAAGAGCAGGAACACTATCTTCACTTTGGGCCAGAGGGGGGCCATTCTGAGTCCCGCCGAGCTGGAGGGGCCCATCCTGGTTCCACACACGGCTCAGAGAGGAGACAGCAGGGTGAGACGTTTATAAAGTAATAAAAAATTCATTCATTCGTTGCAAAGAAGAGACGTTAGTGGGGTCTGGTGTGATGATTTATGAAACAAAGTAAGAAGCTGGCATCAGTGCAAGTTAATGTAATGTGCATCTTGCAGAGTTGGTGCACATGTCTGTTTGGAAAACAGATCATTTAATGTTTAATTTACCATATTTTTATAATACTTTGCTGCTACAAATGAGCCTTTTAATAAACCACGATGATTTTTACATTGAAACAGGATTTACTCCAAAGTAAAAAGTATGAACTTTTATTGAGAGCAGTTAATGCCTGAATATTTGTAATAGTAGACAGTTTAAAATAGCTTGTCCTTAAACAATCAAAACATTAGAATAGAGCTGCAACTAACGATTATTTTAATAATCCATTTATCGGTCAATTAATTTTTTTCTGATGAATCGGCCAAAAAAAAAAAAAGTTTTAATTCCCACCTCTTTATTCCTAAATTGCACATTTGACTGACACAAAAAACAGGTTGCTATTTGACTATTCTGTTAGTAAAATATTGAATAATAAAAAATGTTAAAAGTTTGTCAAATAGCTTCAATAAAAAAATAAATGTACACAAAATTATATACAAATGTATGCTTTATACCTGCACAATATGTAGCTACTTTATAAAATGTGTCCTTGAGGGAAGAGTGTAACCTGGATTAAAAGTGTGGATTATTGTAACCTGGATTAAAAGTGTGGATTATTGTAGTGAAGCCTTCGTCTTCAACCATCGACAGAGGCCTCATGTCAGTGACGATCATGTTAAAGATGTTTTCAGTGAAGACAGCTGCTGCTGTGGTGTCCATGATGTCTGTCCATCATGAAGTGTTGTTGTTTGTTGTTGTTTTCTGGAATGAGACAGTAAATATGTATTATATATCATAATTTATTGCAACTCAAGAAATGCCTTGTTTCACTTACAGTGTTAGGTTCAGGCAAAAGTAGCACAAAGAGCAATTAAACACACACACACATATAAAATACTAATTGCACACAATTAAGTACATGTAATAAATTACTTGTTTAAATGCAATTCATCCTGCCATACATTGCTGTGTCTTCACTCAGACTTTGCCGGCAAATTAAAAGTTGAAGCTTAATCATTAAATTATTACCACGTTTGTGTTAGATTTATTTATAAATCACATTTAAACACTGCTTGTACCAGTTAAATTAAAAAGTAACACACGTTCTCTATCACCGTCATTAATCAGCAAACAAACAAGCAGCAGCTACAGAGAGACTGACGTTACGTTTTCTCCTTTGTAAACGGATCAAATGTAGCATAATGTAGCGACTCGCCTGCTGCTGATCCTTCATCCTCGTCGATGACTCCCACATGTTTACGTTTCATCACCGTGGTTCTCCCGTGCCGTGTCGTCACTTTTTCAAAGCTGCATGTTACACAGTTTTTAGCTTTGTGAAGAGTGAAGAGCTCCCACACTTTTAAGGACTTGGGTCGAACAGTTTTTCTCTGCGTCGGTCATTTGTAAAATTTACTTAATTTCCTTTGAAAGCAACTCACTCTGCAGAGGGTTTTTTTTTTAAATTAAATTTTTTACTTTATTCAATCAGCCAGCATTGACAATGCTCTGCAGGTGAAGAAAACAGCTCCGCAGCGCCGTGCGAGACCCTTAATCGCGCAACACAACGAATCAATAATGAAATTCATTGCCAACACTTTTAATAATCGATTTTGATCCATTTTCTCGATTCGTTGTTGCAGCCCTACATCAGAATATTCAGAGCTAGCAAACAAAATAACCCTTCCTGTCGTGTACGTGTGTTCTTTAGTATCCCTATGAGACGCTGTTTCGCAGTCAGCACTACGCTCTGCTGGACAACGGCTGCAGAGAATTCCTCTTCCTGTCGGACTTCTTCATGGTGATCGGAAACTCTGCCCTGGACCTCTTCAACAGCATCATGGGGAAAACTCTCAGCATGTTCTTGGTATAAACATCTAACTCTCAGCGTTGAACCTTTGAACGATTTCTTTCTAGAGCTTTACAGACTTCTTAAGAAGGTCAGCTTAAAACAAACTTATTTAACAGATTTATTTTTGTCTAAGGTTTTCAAATCAAACCCTGAATACAAGTTCAGAGAGTGACTGACTTTTGCACTCGACGCTATAAAATATGTTTAAGGTGGAAGAATGCATAAAGCTAAACTCTGAATCAACAGTTACTTTGACTATTAATGGATTTTGTGCTCCAGACTAAAGTCTTACTAATCATCCTAACAATATTGTGGCGTGCAGGACCCACATTCTGTCTCGTCTTTGTCTCTTCCTGCAGAAAAGTATGTCCACCTACGTGTCGGACTGCTACGACAGCATCGCCATCTTCCTCTGCATCCACATCATCCTCCGCTTCAGAGCCATCACAGCCAAGAGGAACATTCCTGCTCTTGACAAGTCAGTGTCTCACTTAAAGGAAATGTTTTTCTTTGTTCATGGAAATCATTTTGCTGAAATCAGTTTCGCAATAAGACAGCACCTAAACAATTGTTGGTTGTTTTATTTTAGAAGTAAATCATCAAATAATTCTGAGTTTTTTCTTACATTAATGTTCAGTTGTTATTTTCTCCCATTTTTACATCATGACAACTGAAAACTAGATCGTTTCAAATAAAAGACTCCCATCATCACAGATTTGCAGGTACTCAATAAAAACAGTTTGTCGTTATACAAAGTCGATTTCAGGAAATAAAGTTTAAATCATCATCAAGCTCTTCTTTCAGGGAAATAAACTGCAATCGTAATGTCCAAAAATCCACCCATTCATTATCTTTACCCGCTTTTTCCTTTTTTGGGTTGCGGGTGTCGCTGGTTCTCATGTCCAGCAGTTACTGGGAGAGGTGGGATACACCTTGGACAGGTCCAAGTCCACCACAGGGACACATGGAGACAAACAACCATTCACTCTCACACCTATGGATAATTTAGAGTAACCAAACCAGCCTAACATGCATGTTTTTGTTCTGTGGGAAGAAACTGAAATACGCAGAAAAAAACTACCCAGAAAGGTGCCAGGCTGGGAGTCGATCCGGCAACCTTCTCACTGGGAGGCGACTGCTCTCCCAACTGTGCCACCGTGTCGCCCATGTCCAGAAATGCCTGAGAACAAAAATAAGAGTAGATCATCTTCAGCTCTTAAATGAAAACTCAACAAGCTAAAGGGAATAAATGTTGTGACACAGTTTGACATTTTAAACGCATCAGAATAGAGTCAATCCAACTGAACCAGTTCTTTTGAGTCTTTTGGGTCCAGCTTAAACTGAGATACAAGCCTCAAACAGTTAACTAAAACTGGTTAGTTTAGCTGTCTAAATAAATAAAGGTTGAATGAATGAGTCTTTGTGAAACTAAGAGGAACTGCAATTTATCCTCTGAACAGTAGGAGGCGCTAAAGTCACAAAACAAACAAAAGAAAATGCCATTTAAAGTTATTTTTGTGTCTTTGTGCGATTGTCAGGTACTGGGACGCCGTGTTGGAGCTGCTGTGGCCGAGGTTTGAGCTCATCCTGGAGCTGAACATCCAGAGCATCAGAAACACAGACCCTCAGAAACTGGGAGTTCTGGACACCAGACCGCACTACGTATGCGTGTTTTAAATACCTGCAGACATCCAGAAGCGGTGCATAAAGAACCGCTTCAGAATACGTTCAGCAGCGTGTTCGTCATTAAAATGTGCGATTGGTGATTTCAGATCACTCGACGTTACGCAGAGTTCTCCTCAGCCATCGTCAGCATCAACCAAACGTTTCCTAACGAGAGGACCAACGCTCTGCTGGGCCAGCTGCAGGTAACACACACACACATTTTATTTACACATTCCTATTAGTAGTTTGTTGTCCCTCAAAACTTGTTTCTATTTTGATCTTTAGATCTCTAAAGGTAAAGAATGACTTAAAAAAAGCTTTCCAACTTAAAAGTTCTCATCTTTTTGAGAGGAAATCTAAATTGAATTGAAAGATAAATTGTTCACAACAAAACAAAAAAATATATATTTTTCTTTCATAAAAGTGTTTGACTTGATACAAATGTGTACATAATTTTTTGTTTGTTTGTTTGTTTCAGGCTGAGGTGGAAAACTTTGTGCTGAAAATGGCCGCAGAGTTTCCCTCCAGGAGAGACCAGCTCATCTTCCTCATCAACAACTACGACATGATGCTCAGCGTTCTCATGGTGAGTCGGGCGCCGAAGAAGAAAATAAAAATGTGTTTCCGTTTGTTGTTCTTATAATTAAACATAGCATCATTCTCATTGTATATTACAAAAAGTCTTTTTTTGTTTTGATTACTGTTAAGAAAAGTGGACAGATTTTGACGTGTCTCGTTCCAATCTAACCTTTTCGTTCTTTTATTTGTTTATTTGTTTATTTGTTTATTTATCCAGGAAAGAGCAGCAGACGACAGTAAGGAGGTGGAAAGTTTTCAGCAGCTACTTCTGGCCAGAACACAGGTAAACACAGTTATAATAATCATCTATTCTGAACATTCCTTCAATAGTTCATCAGTATGTGTGATATTTTAATAACTTTTAATACATTTGGGAATTTAATGATCTGTTTGAACATTTATCAACATGTGGATCTACATATGGTTTAAAAAATAGTATTTTTTTTGTATTGATATTATAAGAATAGCTTTTAAGACCTTGTTAATGTGATTTAGGTATCAGCATGTAATTTTAAAATCTTATTTTTTCATGCGAGTATAAATAAAATAAGACATTAAATATAACTATAAAATTGTATGCATGTGATTTTTAAATAAACCTAAAATAAGTTTGAAAGCAGGAAGTGTTAAATATAGTACAGAGGAATATTAATATTCAACTTGACAGTGTTTACGTGACAATGTTAAGTGCGTTTTGTTCAGTCAACAACATAGAAAGCATCAAAATTACTGTGAATATGAAATAATATTGTCCCTAAAGTAGAACTTGCAGTTTGTCTTTGGTCCAGCAGGGGGCACCAAACAAAACCAGCTTTATCTGTTGTGTGTTTTTGTGTAATAGAGGTTGTTTATTTGACTTTTTTTTTTATTATAAGAATGAAATGAGTGGCATTTTTTTAATATTGTATCCTGACACCTAAACATTAGAATTTTATTTTACCTTAGTCTTATTTTATTTAAAAGAAACGGTAACAAAAAAAAAAAAAAACCAGTTTGTTTGATGTTTTTCTTAAAAGAACTGTCATTTGAAGGCTTCTTCTCTGCTTTTCCTCTATCCCGTCCCTCCAGGAGTTTATCGAGGAGATTCTGTCTCCTCCCTTTGGAGGCATGATTGCCTTCGTGAAGGAGGCCGAGGCGCTGATGGAGAAGGGACAGCTGGACCGACTGAAGAATGAGGAAGGTGAGAAAAATACTACAACAGTGTGATGAAATTAGAGCCCGACCGATATGGAGATTTTGGTTATCACTGATATTGGGAGGGGAAGGCTAATGTCGTTAACGATATAATGGCTGGAACTTTTTTTAGCTTTGTCCACCCCCAAGAATTTGTAAACAGCTACTTTTAAACCTGTTTTTACACTTGAAGTCTTCCTAACGTTCACATTTTCTATCTTCCACTATTCACCATAAAGTTATCAAGCGTGTTACAAAATTATAAATTTAACAAAGAAACGCCTTCCCTGTTCTTTGTTTAAACAGTCAGTCATGTATGGTGAAGGTCTAATTAGTGTTGACCACAGCTGCATTTTTATTTATGTGCTTACCTCTACGTTAGATTTATTGTTCTGAATAAAGTTTTACAAGGCAACAGCCCATGTTAGGTTATCTATGTTAGCTTGCTAACTTGAGAGGCACATAGCTAATGACAAGCGAGTTGGAGGATTCAAGATAATTTATTATTGTTTTTTTTAATTTTACAAATCAAATAAAATAAACGTACCATGCTCTGTTTATCAGCATTATATGCTACACAGCATTTAGTTGCTCGCTGCTTCGGCTGTGCTGAAAGTGAAACTTAAGTGAACGGTCTTGACTTGAAAGTGGTCTGCATGCGCCCTCTGCTGGATACATTGTACATTTATCCCTTTTGCATATAAGGACACGGCTTGTTCCCAGTGTTTATATCAGTGCATAATGGGACAATTATCACCGATACCAATAAGTCCTCAAACACCATTATCTGCCTAAACTATCGGCCCCTACCGATATATCGGTCGGGCTTTAGATGAAAGCACTTGAATCTTGCAGGCTCCACCCTCAAGCTTTTATGTCATAATAGTTGTGTGTAATTAGACAACTGAGATGCACGCTAAGGATAAAAAATAATTTTACAGCTCTGGAAGCTACAAACATGTTCTTGCATTAGTCACAAAACTGAACCAGCAGGTTTTTATGTTTTCAAACTTATGTTGTCTGGTTGTAGGTCCTTTGGCACTGCAAAGAGACTTTGCATAATTTTAGATATATTTTAATTCCCACATATTGTGTGAAATTATTATTTTATAGTAGTCTACATGGAGCCTTCAGGAAGTAGCCAGAACATTTTATGTCTAACTGAATTTATATTAACAGTAATGTTCTTAGTCTAAATTCACAATAATCTGATTTTATTTTGCACTCGAGTTACAAAGTTAGACTCGAACTTGATTGTGTTCATATTTAGTATTTCCTTCACCTCACGAGTCACAGAGAGCTGCAAGAATCATTAACCTCACCTTAAATTCTCGTGCAAACTCAAAGTGTCTCAAAAGTCTTTTACTTTATTGAAAATCTTCTCATTCGCCTTAGATTACTTGGTTATGATAAAGTTTCTCTGTTTCCAGTAAACGTGAAGGTCTGCCCGCAGCTTTCTTTCATTTCACTGCTCAGTTTTGTTTTACGGTGTAACGAGCCACTTCCTTCCTTTGCTTTCCACTGTCCTCAGTTTTGTTTCTTCTCTGCAAGTCCGAAGACGCAGATTCACCGCATCAGCTTCCCACGTCTGTTTCCTCTTGTCCCCCCAAATACCACTTCATATCTGTGCATTTGTTTTGTTTTCCCCACATATGAAACCAGAAAGGAAACAACCAAAAGCCGACTATGAATCAGAGCGAAGCCTCAAAGTGAACAGACTGTGGGTTAACTCACTGCTGAATGGACATGTATCGGTAACGTATCGTTTGTGTGCAGCTCGCATCACTCAGCTGGTTCGAGGTTTTTCCAGTACTTGGAAACAGTCGGTAGAGTCGATGAGTCAAGACGTCATGAGGTCCTTCACCAACTTCAAAAACGGGACCAGCATCATTCAGGTGAGGGCGTCGGCAGGCGGCGCTGAACTAACACATGAAGCACCTCCAGCAGTGAAACATGTCGGCGCCTCGGTGCCAGAATCTTTTTGAGAGGTCAGAATTCCTGTTGGGGAAAATGGCCGACACAAAAAAAGTTTCTAAATAAATATGTCACAAGTTTTAGTTTTTCTTCTTTCGGCTGCTCCCTTCCTCAGGGGTCGCCACAGCGAGCTAACTCGCACAAAGATTTAGTTTTTACGCCGGATGCCCTTCCTGATGCAACCACAGACCACCGAGCCATCACAGCCCTCTGTGTGGAGCAGAGCTGCTATCTAGGGTGCCCCAAGGAGCAGATGGTGGGGGTTAAGGGCCTTGCTCAAGGGCCCAGAGTGGGACAAATCAGGATGGAGCAGGGTGCTTCACCATTCCAATCCACATTTTGATGTTCTCAGTCCGGGGAGTTGAACCGGCAACCTTCCAATCACAGGCCCACCTTCGCTAACCTCTGAGCCATAAGGGTTGAATGACTAATAGTTTTTAAAGTCGACATTAACATGATAATAGTGGAGTTGACGTTGAATAGTTGATGACGTCATAGGACCTCAAGACGCCACTAAAATAAAAAAATAAAAAAAAACATTTATTATTTACAAAAAAAAGAACAACAAAGCATCGGGAGCATACATTTATGCTCCTACCATTTATCATGTTGCAGATAAGTCACAGGAAAACCAAAACTATTATTAAGCTGCAAAAGTTTGTTTTATTTTATTAATCCACTAAATGAAAGAAACCACTGTGGCGGTGGTTTATTTTATTTAGTGGGTTAAATAAAATAAAAACATCATCTTTACTAGGCCTGTCACGATAACAAATTTTTCTGGGTGATTAATTGTCTCAGTAATTATTGAGATAAACGATAATATTGTTTGAAATTTGACTTAATTAGTAATTATTGTTAAATTTAAGAAGAAATGTTTAATTTGTTTTGCATGCATCTATTTTTGACCACCAGATGGCAGTAAAAGACTGTTTGAACCAAAGGATGGATAGTGAGGGAGCGAACATTGTGTCTCTTTAAGAAAAATGGGAGGGAGGCCCCTTGACGTGACATGGGCTGTCTCTCCTTTTTTCGGTTTTCAAAATGGCGGACGCTCCGTGTGGTTTGAGCTCTTTAGCATAGCATTTTCACACAAAGCTTTTAATAAAAAGATCAGTAAACAAGTTCTCAGCTTCTTTTTACAGAGAAAAACAACTTTTTACGCAAAGGCACGAGTTTCAACCGTGAGTTTTTGGAGCTTCGACAAGACGGAGGTTTTTTTCCCCGAGGTCGGCCTGTTAGCTTAGCTCGTAGCTCAGCTTCTCAGCTTAGCTGCTTTTAACGATCCAAAAATGCGATTTTGGATCGTTAAAACAGATTTTAAAGAGAAAGGGAGGGGTCAGTGAAGAGCACCGGAGTTGAGCTTTTTGTCATCCAGTGTTTTCAGTAGAAAGAGACACGAAGAAACGATAAAGCCGATTAATGAAAATGAGATCGATAATTTTCATTTATCACATGATTAAATGATTTATTGTTTATCGCGACAGGCCTAATCTTTAGTGAAATACTTCCACACTGTTGATGAGTTTCTACCTGTTTGGGAAGACTTGGCCTGCTCCTCGCCTTCCATCTGCTTGGATCTTGTAGCCGGCGGCCCGGCGCTGGTTACGTGACATAATCACCGACTGCGTGAAATTTAAAAACTCGCGAGATGTCCTAGAGTCGACTGGTCGACTAGTCTAGTCAACCCCTACTGTGCCACTACATTGCTTTCAGCAAAACAACAAGCTGTACGTTTTTATCTTTACTTAAGTTACATCCTGTTCTTTGTGCGGTTTCCACTGAAACGGGCGCAAAACGTTTTATTGAAGACGGATACGAAGCGTTTTCCATCTTCATGTAGGTGGAGGTGAGAGATGCACCAAGTCGTATTTCAGCTCTCGTTTTGTTTTGTTTCCCTGCAGGGCGCCCTAACCCAGCTCATCCAGTACTACCACGGCTTTCACAAGATCCTGAATCAGCCGACGTTCCGCAGCCTGGCCGTCCGCTCCGAGCTCATCAACCTTCACCACCTCATGGTGGAGGTCAAGAAGCACAAACCCAACTTCTAACAAAACCGCCCAGTTAGAACAACTGGGACTCAAAACTGAAACATTGATCCTCCTGAGCTCACCTGTCACGTCTTCAAAACTCAAAAGCTTGAAAAGAAAGCATTTACTGTATTTTCTCCAGCACGCTGTTTGACAGGTTAGTGAGGAGGTGGCACACGTTAGATCCATTTATTTATAAAACCAAACTGTAAATGCTTTACTGGAACATTTGGTTCCTCTGAACTTCATGAATCAGTAACATGATCAAACTGTCACTGCGTAACTGTGTGTGCTGGGGAAACGGCATAGCTTTGCACGAAAATCACTTTCCAACATAATAATTTAACCAGTATCTACAAATTTAACTGATGAGATTCAGATTAAAGCAGAATTTAAGAAAAGCCTCAAAATATAATTCTTTAACTTTACTCTTAATGGTAAATGAGCAACTTAATTCTGATCTGGGATGTATATTTGTACGTGAATTGTGTGTATTCTTTTTTTTGTTGTTGTTGGAGGAATTAGGATTATGATTTATAACACTGCACTAGCAAGACAAGCTCCTGTGAACTACTTGAAACACTGAACTCTGCAGGAGAGGCAACAAGAAAGGTGGCAATTTTTCCTTTTTATCCACAAATTCAATATTTTAACTCAAACCATTCTGAGGCAACAGTTCAGACTGACTTCCTTTCTTTGTTTGGACGTCTCACCTTTGTGCTTCAGTGGTTCCCAACTGCGCTCCTTGAGGAACACCGTCCTTCATGTTTTACTCGTTTCCCTGCTTTGATGCACCTGATTTGAATGATTAACCAGCTTCTGCAGAGCTTAAGTAATTAAATGACTGATTCAGGCGTGAGGGCAGGAAACGACTAAAACATGCAGGATGGTGTTCCTCAGGGACCAGTGTTGGGAACCAATAATTAATTAATCTTCATAGAAAATCACCAATCTGTAGTTACAAAAAAATGAAGCTGCTGTCGTCAGTTTTTGATCTAAATGGAAGTAACGAGCAGATTCATCACGCTCTGATCAAAGTTTAGAATTTAGTGTTTAAAAGATGAACTCATTTAGTGTGAAAGTAACTGAGTGAATTTGTTTTTGTTTTTTTGCTCATCTGTACAAAGTCCATTGTGTTGCATTTATTTGTGTAAATTAATATCCGAAGTCATTCCCTTGTAAAATAACATTCTATGGAGTTAAAGTAAAGAAAATGAAAACACAGCACAGTTTTAACTCTTTATTATATTGTTATATAAGATATTTCCACAGCATTTCACATCAACAAATGTCTCTGCTACAAAAAAATAAAATCAACATCAGGTTTAACAATAATACACCAATTTAGTCCAATTTTTTCTGATAACTGCACCAAGATTATTACATTTATGTTGATCAGTTAACTAAACAACTACTATGGGAAGGTTTTAAAGTTTAACACACATAATGCTCATTACAGTCAGAAGGTCTGTTTGAGTCAAATAAGTTGTATTAACATGAAAAAGAGCAAACTTTTGAAATGTATTGGATGTGTCAAACTTTTTTAACAAATAAAAAACTGAAAAGTGGGGCGTGCAATATTATTCGGACCCTTACTTTCAGTGCAGCAAACTCACTCCAGAAGTTCAGTGAGGATCTATGAATGATCCAATGTTGTCCCAAATGACTGATGATGATAAATAGAATCCACCTGTGTGTAATCAAGTCTCCGTATAAATGCACCTGCTCTGTGATAGTCTCAGAGTTCTGTGCAAAGCGCAGAGAGCATCATGAAGACCAAGGAACACACCAGGCAGGTCCGAGATACTGTTGTGGAGAAGTTTAAAGCTGGATTTGGATACAAAAATATTTCCCAAGCTTTAAACATCCCAAGGAGCACTGTGCAAGCAATCATATTGAAATGGAAGGAGTATCAGACCACTGCAAATCTACCAAGACCCGGCCGTCCCTCTAAACTTTCATCTGGAACAAGGAGAAGACTGATCAGAGATGCAGCCAAGAGGCCCATGATCACTCTGGATGAACTGCAGAGATCTACAGCTGAGGTGGGAGAGTCTGTCCATAGGACAACAATCAGTCGTACTCTGCACAAATCTGGCCTTTATGGAAGAGTGGCAAGAAGAAAGCCATTTCTCAAAGATATCCATAAAAAGTGTTGTTTGAAGTTTTACACAAGCACCTGGGAGACACCAAACGTGTGGAAGAAGGTGCTCTGGTCACATGAAACCAAAATCCAACTGTTTGGCCACAATGCAAAAAGATATGTTTGTTTGGCGTAAAAGCAATACAGCTCATCACCCTGAACACACCATCCCCACTGTCAAACATGGTGGTGGCAGCATCATGGTTTGGGCCTGCTTTTCATCAGCAGGGACAGGGAAGATGGTCAGAATTGATGGAAAGATGGATGGAGCCAAATACAGGACCATTCTGGAAGAAAACCTGTCTGAGTCTGCAAGAGACCTGAGACTGGGACGGAGATTTATCTTCCAACAAGACAATGATCCAAAACATAAAGACAAATCTACAATGGAATGGTTCACAAATAAATGTATCCAGGTGTTGGAATGGCCAAGTCAAAGTCCAGACCTGAATCCAATCGAGAATCTGTGGAAAGAGCTGAAGACTGCTGTTCACAAACGCTCTCCATCCAACCTCACTGAGCTCGAGCTGTTTTGCAAAGAAGAATGGGCAGAACTTCAGTCTCCATGTTCAAAACTAACAGAGACAAACCCCAAGAGACTTGCAGCTGGAACTGCAGCAAGAGGCGGCGCTACGAAGTATTAACGCAAGGGGGTCGAATAATATTGCACACCCCACTTTTCAGTTTTTTATTTGTTAAAAAAGTTTGACACATCTAATAAATTTCATTCCACTTCACAATTGTGTCCCACTTGTTGTTGATTCTTCACAAAAAATCAAAATTTTATATCTTTATGTTTGAAGCCTGAAATGTGGCAAAAGGTTGAAAAGTTCAAGGGGGCCGAATACTTTCACAAGGCACTGTATCTATATATCTATATATAGATATATATATATAGTGATATAGATAGATATCGATAGACATATATATATATATAGATATATATATAGATATAGATAAAGTAAAGTATATGAAAATGAGTTTGTAGCTCATTGTTGTCTGTCGTGCTTGCACCTGCATGATGTTTGAGCAACACTTGTTTCAGGACTTGTTTGCTCTGTAACCCAGTAAAAAGTCAGGTTAGTTGTTAGATTTTAAAAGTTACCATAAAGTTTACAAAACATTAAAACGAAGCTCATAAATGAACATGGCTTTTGAACCACCACAACTATTAGTAGGAGACTTTTAGGCTTCAAACAGTCATGTTAGAAAGACTTGCTGAAAATTATCTGCACTCAAAGTCAAACACAAGAAAATAATCACAGGTCACATTCAGCTGAGTTCGATACTCATAAAGTGCAAGTTGCTTGAAGCACAGGCGCTCTGCAGAAGAACCTGTCTCAGTGACGATGAATCTGGAAACTCAAAACTAAAAGAGAAACGATGAGGAGAGCTGAGCAGCTGCTTTTAGCTGCCTCGCCTGAAAACACATCAGAATGTGGAGGTTAAAAGCAAAAATAACCTGAAGCCTTGCATCTTAATTTGGATTCTGAGGCTAAAACATGATAATTAGACAAGGCTAAATTTACACTTGATGCAAATCCATTTCAAACAGTGAAATTAATATGAACAAACTTTTTTTTATATTTTAATAAAATGTATTCATTTGGAGACAAAATAGTGTAAGTTATGTTTTAGACTCATCATTTCACCACTTGCTCTCGCCGAGATCGGATGCTTCCCTCCCTCTCTGCTTTGTGCTCTGTCTGTCTGTGAAACTGCTTGTGAGCTCTCTTCACATCCTCTGAACCATAATTATGGACTTGTTTTGACCAGTTGGTCCCTCAACTCAATTTACAACATTTCTTCGAAGAGAGGCTTTAGACGAGCCCATTTTCCCTGTTGGCACGCACGCAGCTGGATATCTCATCGACTGCAAGACTTGATGATGTGTCTATCTCTGCTGCCATCTGTGGATTTTAAGGACGCATATTTAATTGGATTTACGATAACTGGTTCCTGTTTTTTGGATTCGGCTGGTTGCTGGTTTTATCTACAATCAAGGAAGTCGTCGGCAGCAAATTTGGACCCGATCACGCTGCTTGCCTTTATGATGGCTTGGTTTGTGTCTCGAGTACCCAGACTCAAATGCTTTGGGCTGAATGGATCAGATCTCGGGGATTTTACTCAGTCACGTTCCATCGGTGTGGCCATGTATTTTGGACGTTTCAAAACCGAGTGGACCAACACAGACTCAAGGTAGATGTCACTAAGTTCTGCCTGTCCCCAAAACAACTGTGTTTATCTGAAGTTGGCTCCCTTGGCTGGCCTTGAAGGTCATCTTATCTGAATTCACCTGGAGAACATGTGATCTGACGCTCACCACCCGCTCCCTGAGGAACTTCCAACTGATAACCAGATGGAACCAGCTGAATAAACTTTGTGTCATCATTTCAGGACTCTTGGATTCTCATAGACGTTATTCTTGGCCATTCCTCGACATACCTCGAGAATGTTTATGGATCTCACCGGAGGACATTGACTGATTTTCCATCCTTATCAGAACTCTCACAGTGACCTCGAGAGCATCTATGAACATTGTTGACCGCTCTCGTCTCCTCTGTCTGCAGAATGTCTACGTTACTATGTGCTTGTTTGTGCGAGGTGTTTTTTTAATATTAGTTTTTTTTTTTCTCAGACAGGGAAAAAAAAAAGTCTGATAGGAATTTTTTTTGCCTCCAACTCCTACACGTGTCCAGTTAACCGCTGTTTGTTGTCTGTCCAAACAGGTCTCACTTGTAAATGAGTCTTCGAGGCTCAATGTGATTTATCTGTTTAAATAAAGGTTGAACGAATAGACTTAAAAGTTTTGAAAAAAGTGTAAAAAATATTCATGTTTTCTTACCTGTTGGTACGTTTTCCTGTTTTCGGTGGGCGCTAAAAGACGGGGAGTTTTCTGTGAGAGAGTTAAATTACGTGACATTAATAATGCAAATATTAATTGAATACTAAGAATACATGTAAAATACACTTTTCATAATCATCTAATGCATCTAGTCTGATATAATGTTATTTTAAATATTTAGTGCTGCTGTATGACATTTATTTCTCTATTATTACTATATTTAAACGAGGCACAATGAGTAAAATAAAATACAACTTGTGTACCATGTTCTCACCTGTTACAGAGAGCTGCACGGTGCTGACAGAGAGCCCGTTTTCATTCAGAACTTTGTATATCCCTTCATCGGACCTCCTCAGCTTCTTTATCGTTAACTGCTCGAGCACGGGATGTTTCTCCACCCGCTCGCTGTTTTCATCGCCCCTCTTCCAGAGTTCTTGCCACGCTGAGTTGTTCCTGTAGGGGCAATAAAATTAATTTAAAAATATAAAACAAGCAAAAAAAACAAAGTAAACGCAGTTCACAAAAGGTGCAAAGTTTATGCAGCACTGAAATGCTTGAGAAACTTGTGTATTAAAGGAATTATTATCACTGCTGAAGGCAAAGCATCTGTAGCGTTAGCAAAATATCTAATTAATGCTAGGCAAATGTTATTGAAACTAATTAGATGGACATCTACAACTCCTTGGAGCCAGCCCCATACAAGATGGCCACCACAGCTATGCCGTTTTAGTAAACTCAGGTTATTTTATATATACCAAGCTCAGATTTGATGTGGAAGAAGCTGAGTCACCACCGACAGAGTAAGGTTTGCTTTTAAAATGTTATTTACCATTAAAGTTAACTGTATCTATTAATGTTTATCACAAACAGGACAGAGTTTAATGAAACTCTTCAAAAGTTTTATATTAAAAACTGACTGGATTTTGGAGTCAACATAATTCAAGATGACCGCCACAGAAAACTAACCTTAGATGATTCCAGTTCCAAACCCTGGTCCTTGAGGAACACCATCCTGCATGTTTTAGTTGTTTCTCTGCTCCAACACACCTGATTCAGTGATTTAATTACTTCCTCATGTTCTGCAGAAGCCTGTTAATCAACCATTTATTAAAATCAGGCGTGTCGGAGCATAGAAAAAACTAAAACATGCAGGATGGTGTTCCACAAGGACCAGTGTTTGGAACCCCTGCATGATTATAACTCAGTCGGTTTTACGGCTTTTGAGCTAAAAATCGGTTTTGTAATTGCACTACATACTTGAAGCATTAAGTTGCGAGATGTGGCTCTGGCAGCCATCTTGAAGAAAACTACCATGAAACGTAGAGGGTGAGGATTCCTGTAAGGAATGCTAAATTCACCGTGTTTCACACAGCTTCAAACTTTCTCTGAAAACCTCCAAACATCATTATTTTCATTATTATTACAGTTAGACAAGAATTCCTCTTAATGTGAAACATTTTGGAAGGTGAGTCCTTCTCGTTGTGTGGTTTGAAATAAAACGAAACAGAGACCAACAAAAAAACATTTAAATTATATGTTTCAACCAACTGGCATAACCTGTTTACAAAATATAGATTCTGACTCATTGCGACTAGGAAACAAGTAGGTTTAAATCCAAGTTTAGACATGGGGGAGTTCTCCAGTGCAAGTGTGTCATAACTTTAAGCAAATGATGAGAAAGGTGCATTTTTATTCTTTCTAGATCTCCTTTGGGAGGGAAAATCTATAGATTAGGAACATGAATGAAGAAAAAGAGAATCTGTGGGCAAGAGCACACAATAAAATAAACTAGAGAAATTGCATTTCCAAAAATGCAGCGTGAATGTTCATTGCTGAAGAACTTGCTGAAAAACTGCTGAAATTAGCTTAAAAAAACATTCTGAAATGAAATGTAGCTGAAATGAAAGAACAAGGCTTAATTAACAGAAGAAAACAGAAAGAACATATTTTTGCTGATGTATTATAAATGAGCAGAAATGAGCAGATATTAGAAAATTAGCTTAAAAAAAAGAGCTGAAAAGGCAGAAAGAGGCTTAAACTATCAGAGCTGAAATGAGGTAAAAAATAAAGATTTAGCTGAAAAGGTTAAAATTACCATAAAGACTGCTAAATAGTAGCTGAAATAGCATAAAAAAGCTGAAAGGAGCACAAGCATAACAAATCGTAATGAATTAGGCTGAAAGTAGCAAAAGTTACTATGAAAAACTTGAATTTATCTGAAAATTTACAAAAACTGCTGAAAAGGTAAAACAAGCTTAAGTTAGCTGAAGAAAGCAGAAAGCACACACGTTTGCCCAATTAAGCTGAAAGAAGCAGAAATTAGCACAAAAAAGTGGACACTGTCTGAAAAAAGCTGAAATTAGCATAAAACAGATATACTCACATGGTATCCCCATTGATTTTGTTGATTCCTACAAATATTTGAGTATCTTGGTCGACTCGCATCTCTCTTTTAAGCTCCATGTGGAAAACTTGGTAAAGAAGCTGAAAGTTAAACTGGGTTTCTTTTTCAGAAACAGATCCTGTCTAACCCTGAATGCTAGGAAACTCCTCGTATCTGTGACCTTCCTTCCCTCCATTGATTACGGTGACATTATTTACATACCATCATAAGTGGCTTTAAACATCTGTTGGACTCCTGGCCGGGACCAATGCAGACATGTTCCTGTTTTTAGTTTTCTACATTCGCCTTAGAATCTAGCTGTTTTTACTTTCTTTGCCATCTTATTTTGTATTTAAAAAAAAAAAAATTGTATGCCTTTTTATAACTGTCTATTGTTGTCATTGTTATCCATTGTTGTCATCATTCTTTGTTGAAATCAGGTCTCTCTTGTAAATGAGTCCTCGAGGCTCAATGGGATTAACCCGTCTAAATAAAAGTTGAATGAGTGAAAAAAAAAAAAAAAATCTAGCTGAAATAGCAGAAAACGCTGAAAGGAGCAAAAATAAGTTAGAAAAAGCACAAAAATGTTGTAGTTAGCAGAAAGAATCTTAAAGAAGCACAAAAAAGCTTGAAAAACAGCTGAAAGTAGCTGAAAAAAATGTGCACAAGGAAGCTGAAAGAACAAAATGTGAAAGGAGCAGTAAAAGGTTGTAAACACATCGAAAGATATGAAGTAAAATGAGCTCAATTCATTTCCTATGAGGAAAAAATGGAAGAAAAAGCTAAATATTTCAAAAAGCTAAAGTAAAACCAATACCAAAAGTCATAACAGGATTGTTTTGAAAGAGCTGAACGTTTTGATTTATGATTTTTTGAAATGGCACAAAAATTGTGGGACAAGATAAGATGCGGAAAAATGTACACAAGCAGTATAGTAACTATAAGAAATCTAAACAGGATCACAATAGTGTGAATGCTTAATGCATTCTCACTATTAAAAGTAAAAGATAAAAGCAATGGTGGTTCCACCAATGTCTCAGTTTGAGAGTGGTTTCAAATTAAACGTAGCAGTTTTTTTATTTATTTATTGGTGCTTTTATTCAATCAATTTTTTTAAGATAAGCATTTTACCTGCCCTGGAAGACCACTGTGAACGAGAGGCGTGTGTGGAGCTCCAAAACAAAGTCTTCCCCTGGATGATGTGAATCCCAGGATTTGTTGTCTGAAAGGAACAACAACGTAAATAGCCGTGAGAATCGGCGAAAATAACATTTCCAAGAATAAAACAGAAGAAACAACTGTCTCACCGGTGACGGAGAGCTTGACGCTCTGAATGAAGACCCGAGTCTTCATGGACCTGGCTCCGCCCACCACCATGAAGCTCTCGTACCTCCCCGTGTCCTCGATCTGAGCGTCCTTGATGATCAGAGAACAGTCCCCGGCCTGGAGCTTCACCGTAGGCACCTCCAACCGCCCGTCAAACCTCTCTTGCTGCCACTTGTCCTCGCTGTTCTGCTCGAAGACGGTGAACGGCGGAGACACCCACTGGACGTGGCAGCTGGAAGGGCCCACCTCTGCCTGGTGGGGCTTCCAGCTGCAGGGAAGCACCACCTGGCTCCCAGCTGTGGACATGATGGAGAGGGGCTGGGCAGCAGGGGGCAGAGCAGAGGAGTCTGAAAAATGAAGGGAACATCAGGAGACGCCTCTTTTTCTGCTCAGAGGTTCACAGGAAGTGCATGTTTTGAGCTTTATTCATTTATAGCTGTTATTACAACATAAAATGTAAAATACATATTCAAGCTTACATTTAATAAATCAGTTTGGACTATTACTCATGTAAAAAAAAACAAAAAAAAAAAACAACTTTTTTTCTAGTGCACTTGAAATTGGTTGGAAACTAACACAAATATTTAAAATGCTTTTTTCTTTTATTGTTTTTTCATGATTGAGAAGCTGAAATCAGTAAATATTTGCTATTTGGACCAAAAAAATTTCAAATTGTTCAGTTTTAGTAAATTCAAGAAACATGGACTTCCGTGGTCCTGCTGTAAATTCATTGCGGATCAGCATCTCTGCCGCCCTCTGGTGGACAGTTGCAATATTGCACCAGAAGGCGCACCCCTCGTGTTAGCAGATGGGTTATACTGTATTTAAAATTTAAAACGTACATTTAAAATAAAATACATTTCATCTTACTTTTTTAAAGTGGGTATTCAAGTACTCACTGTCCATTTCTTTGTTGTTCCAGAAATTTTTAATTTGAGACACAGCTGAAGTTTTACCTCAAACAATGATTAGACTTATAAATTGACATTAAGATAAATTAATCATTTGGAGAAAAAAAAACACTTAAAATAAGCCAGTACTTACCAACTAAACCTCCATTAAGGAAACACTGTAGATATATGAAAATCCTAAAAAATAAAATAATAAATATACACGTAGGAAGGAAAACACATTAGATACAAATAAATGTAGAAATTCTTGTTTATTTCTAAAGTATAATTTGTGGGATACGTTTGATTTTATTCCTCTAACAGTGCATTTGTTTATAAACAAATAAACAGCCATTGTATAATTTCATTTTCAGTCAGTATTATTAATTAAATTCTTTGTAAATAGATATAAGTAGAGATTTGCTTCACGTAACAACAAACAAAATGTGTATTAATTTAATTAAATGATGTTTTCCTCTTGCTAAAACATGAAAATGAAGAAAAAAGCATAATTTCTGAGGAGTCAGGAGAAATGAAAGTAACAGCGTTTCCCAACAAACGAAACTGGAGCGGCATCATGCGCCCCCCTGTGGTCAAACGGAGAACTGCACCAACAGCTCCTATTTTTACTTAGAAACATGCTCATTCCTGCAGTTTGCACGCTCATTTTAGCAAAAAAATCACAAAACTAAAATGCACATAATATGGATTGACACATTATTATTTTTAAATGATCTAAAACAGTTAAAGAAAGGTGAAAAAAAAAACTTGTTTGCATCAAACATAAAATGTATTTTCTTACCAGAGTCGTGGTTTCATTATGTCACTTATTGGAAGCTCAGTTCAGTCCGTCTCTGTCCTCCGTGGACCTGTGAGTGTGTGTGAGTGTGTGTGTTTGCTCCCAGCTGATATAACCAGTTTGAATCTGCTCGTGGTATGAGTCAACTTCCTGTGTTTTTCACAATAAAAGCTCTTTTTGTGAGTGAGTCACCCTAATTTGTGCAACCAAAGAGCAGCACAAGAGAAACACAAAGCAGTTGAACAAAACAAGTTTGAGTAAATACTGCAATAAACTAATACTATAAACGGGATAATAATCCTAATCAACAACGCAAAATGCTTATTTACTGAGCTTGCTGTGTATTATTTTGTTCGGTGTGGTTTTCCATTTTTTTACAACTTTATATTAGACAATTTTAAGGAAATTTAAAATTATTTTAGTGATTTGTTCTCAGTTTTTTACTTATTTACTCTTATAGTTCAACACCTCGCGTTTTGTCAACACCCCGACAAAACCAAAGGGATGCTTTTTTTCAAATAGGAAGTTGGTCCCAGCAGTTCTTCCTCCGATTTTATCCTCAAATGGTGTCCCCATTGAGTTTGTTGATTCCTATAAATATTTGGGTATCTTGGTCGACTCACATCTCTCTTTTAAGCTCCATGTGGAAAACTTGGTAAAGAAACTGAAAGTTAAACTGGGTTTCTTTTTCAGAAACAGATCCTGTCTAACCCTGAATGCTAGAAAACACCTTGTATCTGTGACTTTCCTTCCCTCCATTGATTACGGTGACATTATTTACATGAACGCTCCTACAAGAACCCTGCAGATGTTGGATGCTGTCTATCACGGTGCACTAAGATTCATAACTGGCTGTGATTGTCGTACCCACCACTGCACCCAGTATTCACTGGTTAACTGGTCATCTTTAACTTCATGCAGACTCTCTCACTGGTACATTTTCATCTTTAAATCACTTCTTGGTCTGCTGCCTTCATACATCTCCTCCTACATGTCTCTGCGTGAGTGCAGCTACAGTGTGCGCTCTCAGGACATTATTACCTGCAGTGTTCCCTCAGTGAGGACTGAACTAGGCAAAAGGGCCTTCTCCTACTCCGCTCCTGTTTCCTGGAATATCTTACAAAAAGATCTGAAGCTCTCGACCTTGACCTCTCTAAGTGTCTTTAAGAATCTGTTGGACACCTGGCAGGGACCAATGCAGACATGTTCCTGTTTTTAGTTTTATACATTTGTCTTGGAATCTAGCTGTTTTTTGTTTTGTTACCTTTTCCTTTTAGCCATCCTATTTGTAAAAAAACAAACAAACAAAAAAAAAAAACTGTAGTATGCTTTTTATAACTGTTTATTGTTGTTGCAGTTGTCCATTGTTGTCATCTTTCTTTGTTGAAATCAGGTCTCTCTTGTAAATGAGTCCTCGAGGCTCAATGGGATTTACCTGTATAAATAAAGGTTGATTGATTGTTAAGCGGATCTGAATGTGATCCAAACGGGTTAAATTGATCCACTTGAGGCATCGATTTTTTGCCCTGTGCACACATTTGGCTGGTTTTAGTGCATTGATATGAGCTGATATGGGTTTAAACCCAGAAATAGCTGAAGTGAAACCTGCTGAGACCAACAGTGGAGAGATTCTGTTTTAAAATCCATTTGGAGCAGACAGAGGGGATCAGAACAGAAAACTGAGAAGGGCAGGACTTTATTTAAACAAGTCCATGGTTCATGTGTGTGTATGTCTGGTGGGTCGTTGGTTGAAGCAGTGGTCTCTTAAATGTGTTGATTCCCACTTGAATATTCTACTGGATTCATTGACGATATATTGTAATAATTTTTCACTTTCATATTGTTTTAGAGTTACTTCACTTTTTTTTTCTTTCTCCCATTTAATTGTGTTAATCTGGATTATAGCAGAATTATTGTTTCAAATCAAATTAGAAATCCAATTCAGAAAGCTCGACTGGGTGTGGGAGGTGCCCGTTTCTGCGATTTATTAGACTGGACTGTTTCGCATGAGACACATCCAGGGAGGAGAAAAAGTTTAAAAACTTTATAGACAAAAAAAAAACATAAAAACAACAAGATAAATTAAATATTAAGCAACATATATCCATTTTTTTAAGTAAAAATGTAACACAATTTGTCATATATTCAGGAAATTAATATTTGTCCTACTAATATTTTTGCACAAGTGCAGCCACTGACTGAACCTGTAAATTCCCACACTTTGCAGTCCTAAAAATTATTTTTTCCTTGCTCAGGTAAAAAAAAAGAAGCAAAACTTAACTGAGTAACTGCGAATAAGTAATTTTGTCACAGTGACCTACAACACATATCACATCAAGTCAATGTTTATATAAAAATGTGTTTTTTTTTTATCTACTTCTGCTCTTTAGATAACCAGAAAACAGAAGTGCTGCTGCTATACAAACTGAGATTTGCTCAGTCTGACAATTTATTTATTTATTTAAAACTAACCTATAATGAAAGAGACGTTTAAATGTTAAATATAAAAAGTGTTTGTCCGTGTAAAAACAACAAAGTTGTAACATATTTATTGCTATATATCAAAATGTATCTAATGTTTGTAGGTGAAAATCTAATCAACAAGTTTCATTTACAGACGAGAGACATAAAAATGACAAAAATCATATAGTGACAAAAAATATGTGGAACTAACACGTTTTATTTTGTAGCCACTTCCGGTCCTGAACGCGTTTACGCTCCTCTGCAGAATCGAAACCTATGAAGCCTGAACGAGGGGAATTCATGCTGTGGGTGGTGGTTCTTTAACTGCAGACCTCGTCCTCACCTTCCACTGAATCATAACTACACTGACAGTCAGGCAGCACCCCGCAGAGCAGACCGTGCACTGTACCTGGAAATTATATGTAAAACTTTAGCATCATGTCAGCGCTCACTTGGATTATGACTTTTATGTGTAAGTTATTTACTTCTTGTTATTTAACGTGTATTTATTTTTTCAGAATTCATTTTTCTCCTCTCAAAACTCTTAGATTAAGGTCAGTATTACAAAATAAAAGTCAGAACTCTTGACTTTTTTCCTAAAATTTCTGGATCTTTGCACATTAGTTTAAATAATTTAAAACCATCTAAAATTAGAGAATATGAAACGATTTTCGACCCAATTTCTTCATTTCATTTAACTCTGCAATTTAGAATGAATGTATGAAATATAAGCTTTCCTGTTAAGTTTTTAATCTACTCTCACCCCAACAAATCTGTTTTCATTGACCCTTTGAGGATCAAAGTTAATGGTTGTTGTAAAAGCTCGCCTTCCAGCATCAAGACCAGTTTCTCCATGATAAGTTGTCAGAGACGCTGTTTATAAAAGTCATAGTAAAATGAGCTCAAATGGCTCCGCAGTGACAGTAGATAAAGGTTAATAAGGTTAGAGAAAGTCCTCGGGGTAACTGAGAAGAGGTAACTTTGATCAGGTCGAGTCAGACCTATAGTTAAAATTTGACCAAACACTGAGGTAAAAACTCAACAACGTATAAATGAAGTTAAATACTAAAACCATCTTTTGTTTTCTTGTTGGACGGCTGCACACTTTTGTTAATATTCATCAAGTTATTAACGGTTATTTCCTCCCATTAATCATTTGTGGTGGTGATTTGCAACAATTCACCTCTGAAAACTTTAGAGTGGTTCTCAATCACATCTACTTTATTCAAAATGTTCTGGGGGAGGACCCCCCCAAACCCCCCTCTATTTGCATTCCAGCATCGATCGGTTTACAAATATTACTTGATATGACTACTGTAGCTATGATTCTGTTCAGTTTTGTGAAAATAGTTTTCTGTAATCATTTTGAAGACGTGGCAACACATTTATTATGTTCATTAAGTGAATAGATGAAAATTTTACGTGTTTTTTTGATTCTATTAATTTTCTCAAAACTGTAGTTTTTGGAAGTTGAAACTTACTTATACTGGAAGTATAAAAATTGTATTTACACTATGAAAATGCAGGTCTTAAAGTATTTATGTTGCACAAATAGTTCCATTGCATTAAAGCGATGAACTGCGGAACATAATTTAATAAACATGAGGGAGGGGGTCCCTGGACACAAAAAGTTTGAGCACACCTGCAGTAGAGAAAGGAACAACTCGGGGTTTCTTTGTGGGTTTTCTGAAAACCAACAAATAATGAAAACACAAACTTAACAGGATGTTGTCAAACGAATCGTATTATTTACAGACTGTAAATATCCATCAGCATGATCCACTCTATTTGCCTCAGGTGCTGCAGGACGTCACCTGTCATCCTCCTCCCCTGCACCCCGCTCCCTTCTGGTGGTCCCCCCAGGACAGAACGTCTCTCTGACCTGCAACATCACGTCCAGCTCAGACATCATCTGGTACCGGCTGCGCTCGGACCAGCTGCTGCCTCTGCTCAGAGTTTCTCAGAGTCAACTCAGAAGAGAGGAACTCTTCTCCAACTTGTACCCTGTGAACGGCAGCAGCATCAGCTGGACCAGAGACCCGACCAGTAAGCTGATCAGTCTGGAGATGCTGGGGGTGCAGGAGCGGGACGCTGGGCTGTACTTCTGCAGTGGCTGGTGTGGATCGAACGTGTGTGTTAACAGAGGAGTTCACCTCAAGGTGAAAGGTCAGAATTCATCTCCGGATATTTAACTCTTTCGTGTGTTTTCCTGTTTTTCCTCAGAACTGTGGAGAAAAACGTCCTAAAAGTTATTTATTTATTTTTTTTTTAAAGAAAAGAAAGTTCAGCAGAATATTTCTATTTTTATTTAATGTTTTGCTTAATATAAACCATAATGAGTTTGGGTGATATCGCTCATCTTGCTACAATTGAATGTTTTGATTGATAATTTTATAATTTGGCCCTTATATGTACGTTGATGTTAATATTTTCCTTCAGTACCGCGCTAAGACTTATTTATCCAACATGTAAATCTCATTCCCACCTACGAGTTTTTCCTTTTGCCGTGTTCGTTTCAAAAAGATCAACGTTAAGTTTAATTACGTCTCATTTTGTCCTGATCGTCTTAAATTATGTCCCATGTCGCAGGAGCGTCAAACTCCGTTGCCTAACGGGGCCAAAACTTTAAAAACTTCCAAGTTTCAGTTGATGCATTAACCCAAATCAGATATATGACATGTTTTATTGGTTCCAGTTTCATAAACAGGAGTTAAACTGGTCCCATTTTATGTTTTTTGCTGCTTCTTCACATCAAAATCGAATATTACTGAAAAATCAAACCTTTTCTCTGGCATCAAAGTTAGCCAGCTGTCATGTTAAACCTGCAATAAATTATATTTTTTAAGCAAAATGAGAAAAAAATAAACACATATTTAATTTAAACTGTAATCTTGAGGGGGATTTGACCCGCGGGCCTTGAGTTTGACACAATGAACCAAATAAAAAAATAATTTTTACTTGGTTCATTTTATTCTTGTTGCTGAGAATTAATTTTTAATTAGGAATGTTCTGTAAATGTGGTTATTAATTATAAATGGTTTTTAATGTTTTAATGGCAATGGATTAAATTTTTTTGTTAATAATATACATAAATAAAATATAACTTCCCTCGACTCCTCAAGAAAAGGGAATCTTCAGATGTAAAAAAAAAAAAAAAAATCACGATTTTGTGTATATATATATATATATATATAAAATTAGGCAAATTAGAGTTGAGTTACATGTGAAAATACATTTTTCTTTTAATTTGTCCAGGAATCAAAATGTACGTCTCATATTTTTTTCAGCATTTTGTTTTCAAGGTTAAAGTTTCTTTATTGCCATTCGCATCACATGTGGTACATGAGGTGGAACAAAACTGTGTACTCAAAGTCCCAGTTAAACCCCAAAGTAGCTAAAATATAAAGTATATAAAAAAAGAAACAGTATACAAGGATCCAAGATATACACTAAACACTAATAATGAAAATAATACGGCATATTAAACAGCAGCCTGAACATGAGTCTTGAGTGAGCAGATGGGTAGAGGAGTCCCACACATCAAATCTGTTACGTCTCAGTAGTTCATTATTTTTGTGCCGTTTTGTTTCCAGGAGACGACGAGGACTCGGCTGGAGACAAAAGATGGCAGCCATGTTATGGTGTGCAGATCTGTGTCCTCCTTGGTCTCTTTTTGTCTCTGATGGTTGGACTCTACTTCTCAGGTGTGTGGTTCTGGGTATTCCTGTTATTACTCTACACGTCAACACCACTTTACGTGGTAAATCATTTATAACGTGTAGTTTAAATCCGCTCAGCTATCGAATTAATAACACTTGCTGAGCTGCACCTCATTACAGACAAATTCACAATATTTATCCGTGTATAAAAGTTATAAAATGTACTGAATAAAACTTGAACATGTAACGGTTTGACAATGTGGTAATGCCGCATGATCTGTGCACTTCCTTCAATAAGGAATGGCACGTATTGGGGGGCAGGACAAGATGGCGGTTTGAGCGGTCGTGTTTTCTGGAGCTCGCACGGCAAGTCTTAAATTTCACCTTTCGGTTATTTCTCCAACAAAAAGACAGAAATGGCGTCCCAGAACATTAATAAAGCTCTCAAACTTAAAGTTGACTCAAAAAAGAAAGAAGCAGCTTCAAATAAAGACCACGGCTACTCTATGGAGCTGTGCACTCAAAATAAAAAGGAATTGCAAGTATTTCCTCTGCCTGTGTACTTTTACTTTCATCTAGTGTTAAACGACAGGGATTGCACAACTCTAAAAAATAATCTACAGTATTTAATTTAGCGGATTTATTTTAGACCAGGTCTATTCAACTAGACTGCTCAGGGGCCGGACATCCAGCAATTAAAGTATTTATGTAAATAAACCAAATATTACAATGATCTGTTTTAAGTTTGTTTGTTTTATTGCATTTTATTATAAATGCAATAAACAGAACCCAGACCCCCCCCCCCCCCCCCCCCCCCCAAAAAAAAAAAAAAACATTGTTTTTTATCACGTCATTGGTGGGCTGGATTGAAGTCACCGGCTCGCGGGCCGCCAGTTGAAAAGCCCCGTTATCTTATAATTTACCTAAAAACAAATGTGATAAATGTTAATTTCAACTATCCGATACTCCTCTTATTATTTTACAACTTTTTGCTTTTCAAAGTTACAGATGTCGAACTGTGCTGAGAAAACATACCAATTTTAAAAGAATAAAAATAAACTAGAAAGTTCCTGGAGAAACTTTGACGGGGACTGCCTATTTATTATTAAATTATTATTAATAATAAATATTATTAATAATTAATAATATTAATAATTAATTATTAATAAACTAGTATTATTTTGGGGAGAGGTGGCACAGAGGTTAGAGAGGTGGGCTTGTGATCCGAAGATCGCCGGTTCACGCCCCGGCCCCGACAACTTCAAAATTGTGGGTGGGGTGGGTGAAACACCCACACTTACCCCCACCCTCATTCGCCCCACTCTGGGCCCATGAGCAAGGCCCTTAACCCCCACCATGTGCTCCCTAAAACAGGTCTCTCTTGCAAATGAGTTCTCGTGGCTCAATGAGACTAACCTGGATAAATAAAGGCTAAATGAAAAATTATATTTGATGATGATATTAATAAGTAATTATAAGTAATAATATAAATTATTAATATTAATGTTATTATTTGTAATTATTAAAATTAATAATTTATGTTAATATGTTTTTACTAATTAATAATAGGTGATAATAGGCGCCTTCCATGCATCTTGAACCAAAATGGCTCCCGACGTTACTCAGTTTCTTTGAAAATTTTTCTCCTATTCATTTCCTATGGGAAATTTGTCATTTTAGTTTGCAAAACATGTCGCCATGGTAACGCCAATTGCCAATAAAATTAATAACTCACATCTCGGAGCCGGGCCGGTCGTTTGGATATAACTTTTGTGGGGGTCCACTTTGCGGTTTGAGCTGCATTAAAGTTGAAAAAGATGTGCTTTTCAGGTGTCGAATAATAAGTGGGCAGTCACCAACTAGTTCCTGGAGTTGGTGAAATATTTTGTCTTTGTTTGCAAATTACTTTGTCGTGGTAACT
The DNA here is from genome assembly GCF_014905685.2 of Nematolebias whitei. NCBI lineage: Eukaryota > Metazoa > Chordata > Actinopteri > Cyprinodontiformes > Rivulidae > Nematolebias > Nematolebias whitei. The sequence continues at coordinate 34,434,841 of NC_056516.1, forward strand.
TGAAATGCCATTAAAAGTAATAGCACACATCACAAGGCCGAGCCAGTCGTTTTAATATAACTTTTGTGGGGGTAGACATTGTGACATTCACTCGCTGAGTCTTGAAGATTTTTTATGTCTGAAAGGTTTTATCGTTTTAATTTAAATGCCCACATTAAAGTGGTGTGAGGTCAAATAAACGAGCAAAGCAATAACCAAATGCAACTTTGTCCAACGTTTTGTTTGTGATCAGAACGAAGTCTATCACTGGAAAACTGCTTAAAAACAAAAACAACAAAACGAGGATTTCTTTCTTTTTAATGCTCATTTTATTTCCTCCACACTCGTCCACCTTTAGATTCGAAGGGAAACGGATTAAAAGTCGAAACAACTTCTCAGCAAAGACGATCTCCGTTGATCATAAAAGCAGCGTCACACAGTTTTCCTGGACTGTCAACGGAAACAAACAAAAACCAAAATAACAACGAAAAACATCAGAAAAGTGTCGTCATAACTCATAGCAACATTTTTCACAGAGCAAAAGTAAAACTAAACGACCCTCGACTTGCCACCCGATATGTTTAATACGTCTAAATATTTAATTCTAAACAATAAAAAATTGCACATTTCCTTTAAGCATCAAATCAACTCGGTTAATCTCACAAACTAAATATTTTAAAACCACCGTTTAGATTTATCAAGACACACTATATAAATTATAACAGCAATCTTTTATTTACAGCTACGACATAAGCTAGTAGAATACTTTAGCTTATGTTTATAGCAATAAAAGCCTTAGCGTACACCTTGGTTACAGCTTTATTAAAGACTGTATTTATGTTCTCCCAAAGCCAAAGTGTGAGAATATTAAATACTTTTTTTGTGCTCATGTGTCTGAACATGTTTTTATATTCTGGATCTTCGGCTCATGCCTGCATCAGCAGCAGTCCGTACGGACGGATGGACTCCTGCACGATGGCCCTCGTCTGGACGTCGTTGTGGCCTTCAGGGATGTACACCAACCACACGTCTTTTCTGTTACACTCCTTCCTGTTTTTTGGGTTGATGCGGTTCTGAAGAACCACTTTGTATCTCTTCCCATCCACCTTCGATGTGAACGTCTTGCAGAACTTCTCCGCCATCTTGATGTCTGGTGTGGAGTACACCCCCCTCCCTCTCGTCTCCACTCGGACTACGGCGGCAGCGCAGGCGTCCAGGAATGTCGGCTCATCGTTCGGCCGCCCGTCATGGGCGAGAATGATGGAGCCATCCATGGTCTTTCCTTGGTAGGAGACGGGCCAGGCGTCCTTCCCCGTCCCGAGCCAGGAATCCCCATCGCTGTATTTCTGTAGGACTCTCAGGGCCACCCGGTTCCATCCGCAGGGACGAACGTAGTTCTCATTACCGCGCAGGAACGTCTGGTCACCATCCTAAAGGCCAGGGAAGATGTTAGCTGTTAAAGCTCAGGCTACATCAGAAAAATACCAAATATACATCACAAATCCACTGCGTATTGTTGAGACTACGCGTGTAAAACTTAGAATAGTACTTTCCGATGGTGAGCCAAACGTGTACTTGTATTCTTATTGTGTGAATGTTTATGAAGCGTTCACACTAGTCATCCATTTTTCTTACGTACATTTTTCAGCATCTTTCTCGTTCCACAAATTTTTGCGCTATTTCATCAAATCATAAATCAAAACGTTCAGCTCTTTCAGGACAATCCTGCGATGACGTTTGGTAGTGGTGCAACTTTAGCTTTTTGAGATATTTGATTATTGTTTCTCATAGAAAATGAATTGAGCTCATCTGACATCCTTCAGATCTTTAATCTGTTTACAACCTTTTACTGCTCCTTTCACATTTTGTTCTCTTTCAGCTTCCTTGTGCAAATTTCAACTTTTTTCAGCTACTTTCAGCTAATTTCAGCTAATTTCAGATGTTTTGTGCTCCTTTAAGACTATTTCTGCTACTATAACATTTTTATGCTTCTTCTAACTTATTTCTGCTAATTTCAGCTTGTTGCACTCCTTTCAGCTTTTTCAGTTTTTTTTCTGCTATTTCAGCTACTATTTAGCTTTTTATGCTAATTTCAGCATTTTCAGCTAAATCCACATTTTTGGCACTCATTTCAACATTGTTCTGCCCAATTCAGCATTCAATGCTTTCTCCACTTCCTTCTGGCAATTTAAGCTTTTTTTCCCCCTGCATTTTCAGCTACTTTTCAGCTATTTTTTTTTGTGCTAATTTCAGCTTTTTTAACTAATTTACTCATTGTTGTGCTCATTTCTACTTATTTAAACCAAACTCAGCTAATATGTGTTCTGATAACTTAGGTTTGTTCTTCCATTTCGGCTTATTCATTTTTTCTGCTATTTCAGCTACTATTTAGCTTTTTTGTGCTAATTTCAGCATTTTCAGCTAAATCCATATTTTTGACACTCATTTCAACATTGTTCAGCCTA
>NC_056516.1:34437294-34480052 GCF_014905685.2 Nematolebias whitei
CAGCTAAATCCATATTTTTGACACTCATTTCAACATTGTTCAGCCTATTCAGCATTCAGTGCTTTCTCCACTTCCTTCTGGCAATTTAAGCTTTTTTTTCCTGCATTTTCAGCTACTTTTCAGCTATGTTTTTTTGTTGTTGCCATTTTCAGCTTTTTTAACTAACTTTTGTGGTCATTTCTACTTATTTAAACCAAATTCAGCAAATATGTGTTCATTCTCTTCAGCTAACTTAGGCTTGTTCTTCCATTTCAGCTAGATTTCAGCATGTTTAAGCTAATTTCAGCTGTTTTGCAACAAATTCTTCTGCAATAAGCATTCACACTGCATTTTCACAGGAAATGCTATTTCTCTAGTTAATGATTGATGTCCTGCTGACTCACATTTTCCTTTGTCTATTACTGCATTTGTTTTCTAAATTATTAATTAATATGAACTAAAAAGCTGAATCATTTGAATAATCTCAAGAATAAAAATGTATCTTTAATTCTGATCAGACCATGGTTCACTTCTCAGTTTCAGACTTTGACAAGTTGAAATCTGATCTGTTACGTCAGAACTTTGTCACATGACATGTTACTTAACCAAACAAACAAAGCTTCATATCTGTTTACCTTAATGTTGGTGAAATCGTAGTCATACTGAGGATGGAAGAAGTCCTGAGGATTGATCGTCACCGTTTGTTTCAGGCTCTCCTGGGGTCCCTCTGTCAGCATGCAAGGGGCACTATACAAGTCGTCACCATCGTCCTGCACAGATAAAGTCCCTATACTCGGGTATTCCAGCTCTTTAAATCCCTCCTGCTTGTAAAACTCCCTGAGAGCTACAATGTTGATGAAATCCTGGGGGGTGAGCTGTGAGGCTCCACTTGTCAGCTCGATGTTGCAGCCGCAGAGAACTGACAGGGCCTCTAGGTTCAGCTTCTGGTCTGGCATTGTGCTACGAAGCAATAAAAGAAAGCAGGAACAAAGATCCTACCCTTCAAAAAAATGTAGAAAAACTCTTTTCAATCCTGAAACTGAGCTGAAAAACAGAGAAAAGTAAGACCTGACTTCCTTGCTGCTTTGACAGGACCAGATGCTCCCTATGGTTTCACTTTAGATTCTTTCACTTTCACTTAGAGCCTTTCCTGTAAATCATCACTGAGAATGAGGCTGGGTGTGCCCTGACTGTGATTATCTGCTACTTTACAGTCTTCTTCTGCCTCTAAAGCCATTTACTCTTTAGAAACATCTTTATTTTTTCTTATTTCATTATGCAGCTTTGGTTTTGTCTGGTTGGAACAGACTTCCTCAAGTAGCTCTTATGACCCAGTTAAAAAAATGACATCAGAAGACAAACAGAATACCTGTCTTTAAAAGAAACACCACAAATAACAGCCATCAGAACAATTACTGTCAAGAATATGTAGATTAGTTTGTTTAGTCTGTGCTTCTTTCTGATATTTAATAAATGTTGTTGAACGTGTACAAGTATACAAGCGGTGCGACAGTTTGGTTCGCATTGCCGGTAGTAAGTCAGACCCCTTCAGGGTGTGAGTTGGACTCAGGGCTGCTCGTCACCGATTCTGTTCATAACTTTTATGGACAGAATTTCTCGGTGCAACCAGCGGGTGGAGGGATTACGGTTCGGTGGCCTCAGGGCTCCATCTCTGCTCTTTGCAGATGATGTGGTCCTGTTGGCGTCATCGTGCCGTGATCTGCAGCTCTCACTGGAGCGGTTTGCAGCTGAGTGTGAAAACGGCTGGGATGAGGATCAGCACCTCCAAATCTGAGGCCGTGGTCCTCAGTCAGAAAAGGGTGGACTGCTCTCTTCGGGCCGAGGGTGAGGTTCTGCCTCAAGTGGAGGAGTTCACGTATCTCGGGGTTTTGTTCACGAGTGAGGGAAGAATGGAGCGTGAGATTGACAGACGGATTGGTGCAGCGTCTGCAGTATTGTGGACTCTGTACCGGTCCGTTGTTGTGAATAGGGAGCTGAGCTGTGAGACAAAGCTCTCTGTTTACCAGTCGGTCTACGTTCCTACCCTCATGAACTCTGGGTAGTGACGGAAATAATGAGATCATGGATACAGGCAGTTGAAATGAGTTTCCTCTGCAGGGTAGCCGGACTCTCCCTTAGAGACAAGGTGAGAAGTTCAGTTATTCCAGAGAGACTCAGAGTAGAACCGCTGCTCCTCCACATCGAGAGGAGCCAGTTGAGGTGGTTCGGGCATCTGGTAAGGATGCCCCCATGACGCCTCCCTTGTGAGGTGTTTCGGGTATGTCCGACTGGGAGGAAACCCTTGGGAAGACCCAGGACATGCTGGAGACTTATGTCTCTTGGCTGGCCTGGGAACTCCTTGGATTCCTCCCAGAAGAACTGGAAGAGGTGGCTTTGGAAAGATGTCTGGACCTCCCTGCTCAAGCTGCTGCCCCCGAGACCTGACTTTGGAACAAGCGGAGGATAATTGGTGGATGGATGGATGTTGAAAGTACAACAAGCACAAGTGAAGGCTATGTGTCCTTTATTTATCCAAGTAAAAGTCTCATTATGAACAAAATCCTTTTTTTCAACAGCGATGTGGCCAAGTCTAAATGTTGAGGGGAAATAAGTTTAAACAGAAACGGTACCAGGTCCAGGTCCAATGTGTCACAACAAATAAACCATGAGCTCTCTACCTGGGTTCAAGTTACCATGTGACCAGCCAACAACTAATGTGCACTCACTATTTACACATAAACTAAAAGCAAGTATGTGTATTTATTTGGATAATATATGAATATATGTAGAACGAGTCTTTGTTAGTCTATTTATTATTGTCCATGAAGTTAATCTCATAATGACTTCAAGTTTAGCTGAAGTCAAAATAAGCTTTTAAAAATTATCTTTTGTCATCCTTTCAAAACTAATTGTCGATTGGCTACATTTAACCACATTCTTCATGTAAACCATCAACCTCACACCCAGTGCTTATCAATGGGACTGCCTAGTAAGGCAGCACCTATTATTATCCACCTGACAAGGGTTTCTTAACTTTATATCTTACTCTTCTGTCAACTTTAATGCAGCCTGAACCGCAATGTGTCCCCCCACAAATCTAATATCAAAACGACCAGCTAAGCACTGTGATGTGTGCTATGACTTTTACTGGCATTTTGAGTTACCATGGCGACGTAATTTGCAAACAAAGATGCCATTTTTATTAGCAATTTTTCATAGAATCTGGTTGCAAATCAAATATCCAAGATGGCCACCTGAGCTAAAAGGGGAAAATACGGTAAGTGTGGTAGTAGCTGAGACCAACAAATAATGAATTATAACAGTTAAATATGGCCGCCAAAGTTCAATTTAAATGGCTTTAACTCAGCTATTTTTACACATAGAGCTGAAATTTGGTGTAGTGCTAGCTGAGTACCTTCCCCTTCACATACTGAATCCAAATAAAAGATCCAAGATGGCCACCGTCGCATAAAATGAAATAAGAAATACTTTAACTCGATGATATTTTGCCATTTTAAGCTGAAATTTGGTAAGGTGGTAACTGAGAGCGAACCCCAACACATAATATTGTCAAATCAAAAATTTTAAATGGCTGCCAAGTGGCAGTCCCTGTCAAAGTTTCTCAAGGAACTTTCTAGTTTATCATCTCATTCAGCCTTTGCTTTCTCTTCAGGTAAACTGGTTTGTTGCTGCTGCAATCCAGCCAGCCAGGATTCCACGTGTAGCGTCACAGAGGTCAGTACTCAGACTTCCTGTTATGCTGACACTTTATGCAAAACATCCATCTATTATCTTTTACCCACTTCTTCCATTTTGGGTCACGGGGGTCGCCGGTGCCCATGTCCAGCCATCACTGTGCGAGGGGCGGGGTACACCCTGGACGGGTCACAAGTCCTATGCAAAACACATTTAGGTTTATTTAAAGTACGACGGTAGCCCTGTTCTGTCATTATTATTATTATTACTATTATTACTATTATTATTATTATAATTATTATAATTATTATTATTATTATTATTAGTAGTAGTAGTAGTAGTAGTAGTAGTGGTAGTGGTGGTGGTGGTGGTAGTGGTGGTAGTAGTAGTCCTTCCCTCAGTGGGACCTGAGCCACCTCATCTGAGTCCTTTTGATGCAGAGGAGCAGTGACTCTACTCAGAACTCCCCCAGATGAGAGAGCACCTCACCTTATGTCTGAGGCTGAGTGTGGCCACTCTACAGAGAAAGACCATTTATCTACCGGTACTTGCATTCAGGATCTTCTTCCGTTGGTCATGTTTCACACCTTATGACCACAGGTGAGGGTTGGACGACGGACAGACCAGTAAGTTGAGAGCTTTGCCTTTTTGACTCAGGTTTCTGTTCACCACAACAGACCAGACCGACTGTCTCATTCCTGCATTTGAGGTCCGATCCATCCATCACTCCTGAACAAGACTACCAGATACTAGAACTCCTACACCCGAGGCAGAGCTTCATCCCCAAACTGAAAGGAGCATTCCACCTTCTTCCTGTAGACAACAACGGCCTCAGACTTAGAGGAGCCGGTTCTCTGTTTGACACTCGGCTGCGGAGGTCACGGCTCAAAGACGCCAAGAGGACCACATCATCTGCAAGAAGCAGAGAAGAAACTGGCTTAATCCATTTGCAAGAAATAATGCATGTTCAGTCTTAACAAAACGGAAACTTTCAAACGCAGGGGAAAAAGAAACTACAGTTTTAATCAGGCCTGTTGGGCATAAACATGTTTGTTTAGCAATAATGTGAACTTGCAGTATAATCTGGTGTCTGTCTCTACAGGAAGAGTCTTTGCATTATTCCAGTCTGAGGCATCCAGATAAGCCTCGACCCATCGGCAGGGAACGACCCGGGCTTCCTGAAGAGCTTGTCACATATTCAGCAATAACCAGTCGCAAGAACTTTAATGGATCACAAGACCAGAAATAACTTTTTGTTGTTTCTCTCTCTGCTCACTGACTCAGCAAGGATGTTTAACTGTTGAATTTTATTCTAAAACTTTACATTATTAAAAAAAAAAAGTTTATGAAGAATTTTTAGGGGCTTTTTGTTTTATTAGTGTTTTTACTCATATAAGGTTGTGCCTCGGTCATTTTTTCATGATTTTCTTTTTTTTTTTATCCAACATTTGAAATGATGCCACTGCTGTGAAAATGATGTTTTTGCTTTGTAAACCAACAACCATGCTGCTGCACTTCAAAAGAACGTAAAAGTATTTCATGTTAAGGAATCCAAATATATGTATTTTTTACATTTATTAAGAAATGTGTAGGATCTGTGTTTTTAAAATCCTGTTTAGTGCTGTCCGATGTCCATATACATTTTAATTTCTTTCTCATTTCTTTTATATAAACTGTTTCTAGACTCAAAAAGGAGTACCGGTACTTCTGTGGTACATAGTTTGATTTATTTTTATGTTTTGCTTCTTTTCAGTATGTTGGTTTAAGAATCCAGTGTTAAAAATGAGTTTCTAGCTTTATTAAAAGATTAAAGATGGATGGGTATTATTTGACAAAAGTGAGCACAGAGAACATCAGAAATGAACTAGAATCAGAATGCTGCATATTTGGCTGCAGGCCTGGTGATGATGGAGGAATAAATAACGTCGTCGTGGTTCTGATTCGGTGGAGGCGAGCTGGGCCTCTCCCTCCAGTTCTGTCGGCCCAGAGAAGCGTAGTGGATCGTCTCCTCCTGCTGGGATGGACTCTCAGACACATCACCGTCTGTAGGCAGACAAAAGCATCAAATCAGTTCACTTTAGAGCAGATCTGACTCCTTACCAAAAATACTTCTTTGGAAATATTTACCGATTGGAGGTCTGGATGTTATCCACAGCTGCAGCTCTGTGTCTTGTGTTTTTGGTGCTGCAAATTATAAAACAATTTATTCTTCAATGGAATAATGCTGATCAAAAAGCATCCTTTTTAGAATTCAGACTGAAAACAGCCATGTATAATGTATTTTCTTACAAATTAAAGGTAGCTGCAGTGGCCTCTAGTGGACATGATTAGCTATTGCAACTTTAAGCTTCTTTTCACTGATCTCCCAACACACACCAGAAAGAACAAAACAAATTCTCAAAGGATTTACAGAAGAAAAGTGTAAAAAGATAAAAGATGTGTAAAGTCAAAGAAAGGAAATTCACAGACTCTGAAAAAATACAACGCATGGACAACATTATGACTCATGTCATAACGTGACAATACAGTAATAATATTGTGAGGATTGTGTCTCTGGTGTGTGTCTCCCTCCTGTGGCCTGTTCCTGTCCTCATGTAATTAGCCCTTACCTTCCATCTGTTCTTCTTCTTCTGTGAGGTTTTACGGCAGCTTACATCCCTCAAGGTGTATTACCGCCATCTAAAGGTACTACTTAGAACTAGTAGTTATGAGTGCTCCGATAAACTTAGATTCTCTTGTATAAACCTGTTGTCCTCAGGAAATACATAAAGTATTTGCGTCCACATTTACTGGATCCCCATTCTAATATGCTCTTCAAACATACAGGACTTGTTACGTCATTTTTCATTTGGCCCAGTAGACGTTTCCTTTCGGTTGAATATTTTAAACCAAAATAACATGTTTCACCGTTTCTGTACTTTGGCAAAAGTCACAATGTCCACTATTATGTTTCCCTATAATAAACAAAGTACTGTTCAGATTTGTATGACCTATCTTGCTAATATAGATCCCTCCCTCCTATTTCCTCCACAATACCTGGAACTGTAGACTGTATTCTGTATTGCATATAGTTGTCTTCCCCTTGTTTCATGTTCCCACTTCTGTTGCCATAACTGATTAATCTGTTTCCATACAATACTTTTACCTTCTGTTTTGCATAATTGGATATTTATGTCTACATTGTCTCTATTATTAGCATTTTTAGCAATCTGATCAGCCTTTTCATTTCCCTGAATCCCTCTATGTGCAGGTACCCACATAAACACAATACTTCTTCCTTCCTTGACCAGCTGAGAATGAACAATCTTAGTTCTGATTAATAAATCCAGTCTTGATTTTGAAGTTCCTGATCTAATGCATGACAAGGTAGACACAGAATCACTACAAATAATTACCTAGAAGATAATTTAATCCATTCTAAAGCCAGATAAATGGCATACAGTTCAACTGAAAACACATTTAAAAAATCTGATGTGCGCTTACCAATTCCAATTTTATATTTTGGGACAACAACAGCACAACTAGTTCGACCTGATTCAGGATCTTTAGATCCATCTGTAAAAACCTGTACGTACTCAGGATAATTCCCATCCACATAACAGTTGAATAAACTGCACAGTTCTGCTTTCTTGTTTTCTTTCCTAATTTGCAGCAATTCTGTGTCCACTTGAGGTTCTTTCATTAGCCAAAAAGGAACAGTTGACCAGATGACATTTGGACTAAACACAACTTCAGAACCTTCCATCTGTTCTTCCCAGGTGTTTGTGTTTACCCTTCGTTAGTGTGTATAGGCCTATATAAGTCTGCGTCTCCTGATCATTGTATGGTTTGGCTCCTGGTTCCTCCCTCCATGTCTCCCAGTTTATTATCATGCGAGTTTTGCTGGCACGTCCGCTCTTTATTTTTGTACAATAAACCGTTTTATTATTTCATCCTTGAGTTCTCCGAGTCCTGCCTGCACTTGGGTTCAACCACCGCTCCAGACTACAAATATGACTTATTAGTTAAACTCAAAGCGGTCTGCTCCTCAGATAAATAACGGACTATTTAAATATGTGAATGTTTCTATACAGTGCCCTGAGATGACTTCTGTTGTGACTTAGGGTTATATAAATTAATTGGAACACGAAAATCTTATGAAACGCATTTCCATACCTATCATTATTTAAAAAATAATTATTTTTTTTTATTTCAATTTGTTCTTTCTTGTTGCGTAAGTATATTAGCCTGAAAGCTGTGAATCAACTGTGTTCGTTATCCATTGTTTAAATTTAACTTTATTAAATATCAGAGCCTCAGTGGTTAAGATTGTTGTCTCGCAGCAAAAACGTCACCTCTCGACTCAGTTTCCTCCCACAGTCTAAAAACATTCATGCAGGATAATTGGTGACTATAAATTGAGTCTAGATGTGTGTAGACCTCACCAAGTGTGTATGATTATTTGTCTCTGATGGACTGACTTCCTGTCCAATGTGTCCTCTCGTCTAATCCAAGGCACCAGCTCCTCATTACGCTGAACAGCAACAAGTAAATGGATGAATGTTTATTATGTACACTTTTTCATATTAGATTACCTGCATACTTGTATTTCTTCTTATTTCTGATGCACTTCATGCTGGTGAGTAAAATGCAGACAACAACCAGAAGGACAGTCACTATTCCAAAACTGAAGACCGAGATTAGCAGCAGAGCTGAAAAACCAAGCAACGATAAAAAGTTAACACCTGGCAGAAAACTTGTATTTTGTCAAAAGTTGGTGTTTGTAGCAGCTGACCATTTGTAGGTCTTTTCTCCTTCTTAACTTCAATCACATCTGAAAAAAAAGACAATGTACAGAAGTGTTTTTGTGCTTGTTTGCTAAATAAAAGTTATCTAACGAAAAAGACGGCGCCTTCCATGAGGCTGCAGCCTCAGGCGCCCATCTACCCATGTCTATGTTGTTTGGTTGTCTTTGTGCTTCTTTGGAGGGGCTGTACATAAAAATTAAGTTTTGTTGTGATTCTGTGCAATGACAATAAAGGCTGATTGTGATTCTGATGACGACATACCTGTTTTCATCACAGCTGATGCTGTAGTTGTGCTACTGGATGAAGAGATGCTGGTTTTCTCAAAGTGCGCTGCAATAAAAAGTTTAATTTTAGTGTTATTGTATTTAAGATGATAGTTTTTCTATACGGTATAATTTGGAAAAATAACATATTCGATAAAACTACGCTTGCACAGTGATCAACAACACTGTTCATTTATAGAAGATCAAAACTGCACCTATTACATTCTGTAAATGTGACTAAAAGGTTATAAAGGGCAACATTTTGAAAGAGTGATACACATAAAACGAAAGGCTACTAAAGATTTTAAGACACTGGATAAAAAGTCTTAAAAATGTCAAATAAATATATAATAGTATGAATGAGCTCGGTCAAATATCGGATATAAATTTGCAATTTTTTTTAGATTATTCTTTTGTCAGATTCTGTTGTAAATTTCTGATCACATCACATGAACAGAAGTTAAAAAGGTTCTGACCATCCAGGATGGTGAGTTTGGCCTGCAGCATGCTGTTGCACAGATACTCTCCCGAGTCCTCTGGCTGCAGGTTTCTGATCTGCAGAGCATCGTTCCTGTAGCTGAGCCGCTTCCAGTCCCTCTCCGGTTTCTCTGTACCGTCTCTGAAGCGGGTGAAAATAACCTCCTTCTTCTGTCGTCTCTGTCGAAACCACCTTTGCTTAAATTTGGAGTAGCCTCTGCAGGGCAGCAGAAGAGTCCATCCTGCAGACACCGTAAACTCAAGACCTGATGACAAAAACACACCCATGATGAAATGAGTTTTTGTCACGAGACTCTAAATATAAATATGGCTTCTCGTGCAGACAGGAAGTTAAATTCCTCTCCCCAACTCATTACTCACCTGTGAGCACCTGTAGCTCGGCCACCAGCTGCTGGTTACAGTGGTACTCTCCACTGTCAGAATGGTCCAGCTGCTGCAGACAGAGACTACCGTCAGCCTGGAGGACGTATCTCTCTTCATCCTCACTGGTCTGGACGGTCCCATGCTGGGTCACCAGAACCTTCCTGTTCCGATGAGTCCAGATCACATCTGAGCTGTCGGAGACCTGACACGGCAGGCAGACATGGTGATCCTCCGGAACCGAGAACTGGATCACAGATGGAGTGGAACGGACCACGAAGCCTCCAGCCTGGACACCTGGAGCAGTTATTTATTATAAATATCTATTTTTAGACAAATCATAGTTTTCTACTGTGAACTTCTTGATCTTAAAAAGCAACTGTATAGAAAGGTATATTTTTAGATGTACTGGTCCTGTCATAAAATTAGAATATCATGAAAAAGTTAAATTTTATTTCATTAATTCCATTCAAAAAGTGAAACTTGTAGATTATATGAATGTTACACACAGACTGGTTTATTTCAAATATTTATTTATTTTAATGTTGATGTTTATGACAGACAACTAATGAAAACCCCAGATTCAGCATCTCAGAAAATTAGATTATTACTTAAGACCAATAAAAAAAAAGGATTTTTAGAAATGTTGGCCAACATTAAAGTATGAACATGAAAAGTATGAACATGTAAGGCACTCAGTAGTTGGGGCTCCTTTTGCCTGGATTACTGCAGCAATGCAGCGTGGCATGGAGTGGATCAGTCTGTGGCACTGCTCAGGTGTTATGAGAGCCCAGGTTGCTCTGATCGTGGCCTTCAGCTCTTCTGAATCATTGGGTCTGGTGTATCACATCTTCCTCTTCACAATACTCCATAGATTTTTTTATGGGGTTAAGGTCAGGCGAGTTTGCTGGCCAATTAAAAACAGGGACACCATGGTCCTTCAACCAAATACTAGTAGCTTTGGCACTGTGTGCAGGTGCCAAGTCCTGTTGGAAAATGAAATCTGAATCTCCATAAAGTTGGTCAGCAGCAGGAAGCATGACGTGCTCTAAAACTTCCTGGTAGATGGCTGTTTGACCTTGGACCTCAGAAAACACAGTGGACCAACACCAGCAGATGACATGGCACCCCAAACCATCACTGACTGTGGAAGCTTGACACTGGACCTCAAGTAACGCTGGTTATGTGCCTCTCCTCTCTTCCTCCAGACTCTGGGACCTTGATTTCCAAATGAAATGCAAAATTTACTTTCATCAGAGAACATAACTTTAGACCACTAAGCAGCAGTCCCAGGTGAGACACTTCTGATGCTGTCTCTTGTTCAAGAGTGGCTTGACACAAGGAATATGACAACTGAAACCCATGTCTTGCATATGTCTCTGCGTGGTGGTTCTTGAAGCACTGACTCCAGCTGCAGTCCACTCTTTGTGAATCTCCCCCACATTTTGGAATGGGTTTTGTTTCACAAACCTCAGGGTGTGGTTATCCTTATTACTTGTACACTTTTTCTACCACATCTTTTCCTTCTCTTCACCTCTTTATTAATGTGCTTGGACACAGAGCTCTGTGAACAGCCAGCCTCTTTAATGATCTTTTGTGTCTTGCCCTCCTTGTGCAATGTGTCAGTGGTCGTCTTTTGGACAACTGTCAAGTCAGCAGTCTTCTCCACGATTGTGTACCTACAGAACCAGACTGAGAGACCATTTAAAGGCCTTTGCAAGTGTTTTGAGTTAATTAGCTGATTAAAGTGTGTCACCTTCAATATTGAACCTTTTCACAATATTCTAATTTTATGAGATACTGAATTTGCGGTTTTCATTAGTTGTCAGTTATAATAATCAACATTAAAATAAATAAACATTTGAAATATATCAGTCTTTGCATAATGAATGACTATAATATACAAGTTTCACTTTTTGAATGGAATTATTTAAATAAATCAACTTTTCATGATATGCTAATTTTATGACCAGCATCTGTAGATTATATGCAGACATGTCCATATTGGGTGGTCTAACCCCAGAATACACCTGAACTTATCTGGCTTTATTCAAATCCTAAATCTCTCAGATCTTCTGAGAAGTTTCCACATTCTAGATTACTTAGTATAAGGGAGGCTGTGCCTTTGCTGATGTCAACCCAAAGTTGTGCTCTCCCTTTGTGAGATTTTGAAATGCTGCTTAAAAGTGTCTCCCTCTTGTGGTCTCTTCTAGCTCCTACCACTCCCACCTGTTCCTGAGTGTTTTTTCCCAGGTGTTTGTCATTGTCTGTCGTTAGCATGTGTATTTAAGTCTGCATCTCTGTGTTCCTCTCTACCAAACTCCATGATGCAGCTGTTCAAAGGAACAAAATCTGATTATTAAGCTAGAGACCAACTTAGAAGCCCCATAACGCTAGGTGGAATGGAGATCACTAAATTATCTTCCAACAAACTTATAGATTTTTTTTTTTTTTTTTTTGGTCTTTTATATTTGAAGAAGTTAATTGGAAGCAACCTTGGTTAAATGGGGAGAAATTTTGCACAACAAATAAAGTTAACAAGGAATAAATATAAAATGATTCATAATGATACCCTATTGAAATAGAACACTGGAAAGATTTAAACTTGATCTGTTGTTGTACATTCTGTGAACGACACGTTGAAACAATTTCTCATTTATTCTATCAGCGTAATCATACAAAGGCATTCTGGACAGATGTACAACAACTCATAGGACAGAAAACTGGACCAACAATTCAACTTGAAGAGAAAGACGATATGCTTTGATGATAAAGACGTGAATAAAAACTTGATCTTCTTCACTCAACTTCTACTTTTCCTGGGAAAATTTCATACTCACAAGAAAAAGTGGTCAAACTCAAAGCCAAACATAACCCACTTCAGCAAGGAACTGTTTATATACAGCACCACTATTAAGGGACTTGAAAACAAAAAGGCAATAAAAACCATTTCATTTCTAAAAAAGCTTAATGTGAACTTATCTATATAATATGTAAATAGGTTGTCATGGTCTTTTCTATACTTGGAACACAAGTTCCTTTGTACCTGTTAATATACCCCTGGCAGATAAATGTTTGTAATGTTGATGGAAACTTAAAGAGTTAAAAGCAATAAAAAAACATTTTTCCTTTATGTCTGGGCATTGTCTTGAATGGTGCTATGGTTCTGTCTTCCTCCGTGTCCACTAAACACAAGAAACATAACACTATTATTTTTTAATTAAATGTTTAAGTTTTCATATATCTTTTTATTTTATATTGATTGAGACATTTTTATTTGGATATTTTTATGAATGTGATTTTGAAAATCCTTGCAGCACTTTTTTAATTTTGGTTAATACATAAATTTGATTAATTGTGCAAATGGTTTAATATTATTTTTGACTAAAACGTTACAGTTGTTATTATTGCTTCATTTGATCAAAGTAAAAATAAAAACATTGGCTCAGCATTTAGGTTTTAATTTGTGTAGCACAGTGGTTTAGTGGTTAGCACTGTTGCCTCACAGCAAGAAGGTCTTGAGTTCAATCCCCAGTTTGGACCCGGTGTCTTTCTGTGTGAAGTTTGTATGTTCTTCTCATGTTTGAGTGGGTTTCCTTCGGGTACTCTGAGATAGATAGATAGATAGATAGATAGATAGATAGATAGATAGATAGATAGATAGATAGATAGATAGATTGTAGACTAATAATTGTTGCTTGGATCACATTGGGGGTCAGTTATGTAATTTTTATTTCCTGTTTTGTCTGTACTTCCTTTTTTCTTTTGTGGAAACGAGCTCTCAGTCATCCAGTCAGACTAAAATAAGAGGAACACTGGAAAATATTACCAGGACTCTACATTTTGTGTTTGTACTATTAAAACAGGTTTTTTTTTTAGTTTTTTTTTTAAGGTTCACTGAAAGGAACAAAACATTTTCATTTTAATGATCTAAAAACATTTTTTTTAATCTGTTTGCATGACTTACAGGTACACTTGTTATTCTTTTGACTGCTCCCTTCTCAGGGATCACCAAAGCAAATAAATGTTAATTTTTTTTTTAAACAAAATGTTATTAATTTTTCAAATTTTTTTTTTTTACAACAACAACAACATCAACAATAAACACGTATAGAACAAAGCCCTCTTCCCTCCCACACCAGATTAGGCACACACACACACACACAACCAAATTAAACTAGGCATCGCCATGCTTGCAGCGTACAACACAGAAGGCTACCAAGTGTCCAAAATCTCTTGACACATCCCTTAAGGGTATATCTTGTTTTTTTCCAGGTGGATATGGTACATCACCTTTCTTATCCAATGTACATATGCTAGGGGGTGTGGGTCCTTCCATTTGCACAATATTAACCTCCTGGCCAGAATGGAGTCATAGGCAATCACATCCTTCTCGCATTTGCTGAAGGACGTATCTACCGGGAGCACCCCGAACAGTGAGGTGAGGGGTTGATGGTTGGACAGTTTTACCACATATTCCAGAGAAGGTGTCAAAAATAGATTGTCAAAAAGTCTGCAGTTTGAGACAGGTCCAGAATGTGTTCAGGAGTGTAGCTGGAGTTTGTTTGCAACAATTACATGCGGGGTCCAGGTCGGCTTTGATCATGGACAGTTTGTGTTTGGACCAGTGCAACCTGTGCACTACTTTGATTGGATTACAGTGTGTTTCAGGCAGATTGAAGATGAGTAAATGTTCTTAATGATCCTTCTCCAGATTGTGTCCGATATGGGTTCCTCCAAGTCCGCTTCCCATTTCAGTTTAAGGGAGTCCAAACTGGACTCCTGCTATGAGCTGAGCAGTGTATAAATCTTGCTAAGGCCCCCCTTGGTATCAGTCCTGCATTTCAAAATCTTAGCCACAAAACATTTTCAAAAGAAAACAGTCAGAGTTAAATCTCACAAAATGTCTCAGCTGTCCAAAGCAAATGAAGATTTGGTAATTATTTTACACCAGACGTGTTTCCTGACACTAATCTGCAGCCTCAGGATTACAAGACTGCAGCACTGACCACTGAGCTACAGCACTGTTTGCATTTCTCTTATGATCATATAAAAATATAAATATTGTTACTCTTTTTGTGATTTAATGTCTGTTTTGTTTAACATTTTATATTCTGGGTAAAAAGTAGAGCTTGTAGTTTGAACTGTTCAGACATTGCGAATCATATTCTTATTAAAAGCACGTCAAACGTCGTTGAATATTTTCAGATTTTACAATAAACTAGTGAAATTATGTAATGTTGTGCTGAAATTAAGAAACTAGCTGTGCAAATACCTTCACATAAAACATGACTATTACAAAACTCTTTGCAGTTTTTCGTTATTCTTTTCCTAAATTTGATTTTACCTGCGATGTTTTGCGTGCAGTGGAGCAGATCAACAAGCAGGAGCCAAACCGCGCAGCAGATCATAAAAATGAGCATCTTCAGGAGAAATAAGGAAAAATGGAACTACAGAGCTGCTGGTTTATCTAAATATAAACCTTCAGTTCGTCACACACACACACACACACCTCCTGGTCTGCTTCCCATTTTCTGTGCAGATCTGAGTTTTAGCAAAATAAAGACCTGAATTCACTCTTAACAGTTTTATACAAAAATGTTTTTTCCCCCAAGTTATCAGCTTGATGAGTTTATCCAGGGCTGTTTCTGGAGCCTGTTTGTGCAGACCGGTGGAAAAATCGGGGCCTTGATTTGACAAACTACACTTACTATTTGTAATTTTGTATGACCAGAAAAGTTTAAGATGTATAATAAATGACAGCAAATTTTACAGTTCTAACCGAGCTTAGAAAGAGTCCATCTAAAACATCTGTCCCTGTGCACGGGTGGTCCCGCTTCACTTCAAGCTTCTAAACGTGCCTTCACGCTGAGTCCCAAACTTTTAAATGTGCATTTTTATTTCTCCTAGCTGTTTGGGATTACCGTATTTTCTGGCGTATAAGTTGCTTCGGCTTATAAATCGCATTTATTTAATGGTCAAAACAGCTTAATTTCACCTGGGCAGTGCAGCGCCATCCATCCATCCCTCCCTCCATCCATCCATCCATCCATTGTGGCTGGAGCCACTAGCTCTCCAGCGTTCCTCCGCCTGCACCATCTGAGTGAAGCGAGCGTGCACAGGAGGACTCGCTGTTGCACTTAGAAATTTAAAGCATCAGTCAAAAATTGCGTTATGAATATGGGAAAAAAAGTATATAAGTCGCTTCGGTGTATAAGTTGCAGGACTGACATATCTACGCAAAAAAACTGTGACTTATACGCCGAAAAATACTGTAATAGAAATCCATACATGCACAAATAAAAATTTTTTGAACAATTAAAAGTTAAAAAATTACAAATAGTTCAAGAATATTTTATTTTAAAATACAACAAATCTTTAAATGTATGGAAAGCTCATATTTACATGCACATCCAACTGCGAAGACAGAACGTATCACATGCAGGCGTCTCATAAACTCATGAATTTAACATGACATTTCAAAACTTATGATCAATACATGAATAGATAATTGATTTTAAGTTAGACATTATCTCTCCTTTGAATATAGAAAGCAACAATAAAATTAAAAAGAAGCATCAAAGGAAGCTCGTGATAATTCTCCCAAAATATTCAGTGTAATTACAAAATTAAAGGTTTTGTTTTGATTTTTATAAAAAAATCGTGGTCGTCATCCTTACACAGAACTCTGTGCACCTGCCCAAAAGGAGACAAAGAAAAAAATTAAGGGTAATTTAATCATATTCTGACAAGGACATTCTCTTAAATGAAAAATGTTATTGCCTCTAGGTTAATAAATAAAAAAATAAAGTGGGAAACAATTGTTTAGAACACTGATCAATAATTTATTCCTTTTTCTGAGGATTAAACAGAGCGACTGCACTAAACTGACAAACAGGAAGTCATTGGGATCCACTAGTACACATTTCTCACCCTGTGTCGGCTGATGTTGTGTTGGATCCAGTATGTCATCATAGAGATCACACTGCTTGTCCACACCTGAAAATGATGGCTTGCCTTAAAAATCTGTCAATATGAGCTTCTGAAAGAATCAAGGAGTGTATTGATCCAAGTCAATTATTTTCCATTAATCACCTCGTGTTTGTGATCTGCTCCTCCAGGCGAAGCACAGGATGATGATGGTGATGAGGACGAGGGCAGCACTTTTAACCAGCAGGCTGAGAAACAGGTACATTCCTGGAGGAGTTTTAAAACCAGAACAAATAAAGCACCAAAATAGTTAATGACACAATAAAGTTTGAACACATTTAAAGGTGTTTTTGATATTTAAAAAAAGCTTAAAGAGCATTTTAAGAGGTTGGAATGAGGTTGAGGTATTTATTTCTTCTAACGTGCTGCATGAATTTTTGTAATTGATTGGCTGATAATATAATTTTGCGGCATTTACAGTTCAACGAATGCAGGAAGAGTTGATTTAGGGCTTAGGGCTTGTTTATTGTTAAATAAATTATTGTTTTCATTGTTATCTTTGTGATTGTGCCTGTTGTCTCTGTAGTTTTTGCTGCAGTCAAAATAGATGTTTGCTCAATGATTGCCGTCATTGTTGTCTTCATCGCTGTCATGGTTGTTGTTGTGCCTTTTCCTATGCAGAGAAGATACAGTATACTGTGTGTGCAAAGGTTTTAAATGACACATAATTTATTTACACTTTGCTTTCTTGACATCTTTTAAAACGTTTCTGATCAATAGTCAGGCTTTGTCTTAAGACTTTGCGCTTGTTCTGTACAGATGTCGTATTCAGTTTAGTCCTTGTACTTAATCATGAATTAATTATTAAATTACAAAAACATGTTAACAACATATTGTGAAATGTGAGCTTAAAAAAAATCAGAATATAGGCATAAGGAGAACAAAAAAAAACCATCAAATTGCAATCTTTTACTATTTCACAAGTTTTCAGCTAATAGCATTTTTTTGGGGGGGGTATCACTTTTCTGGTGCAAAGATACTAATTTAAATGAGTCAGAATGTGTTATCGTTGGTATTTTTTAAATAAAATCACTTAAGCAAAAGTCACGAAAAATTGTTTCTGTTTTTCTGCTTTACAGATAATGCATTAAACCATAATGCCACGTCACTGTAACAGTATTTTCCTGTGTTTATTAGTTTCCTCCATCATATTTTCTCATCTTTGGTCTCATTCAAACAACTTGATTTCCATACACAATAAGACGACCACCATTAAGCATGTAGCTAATCTATTGTTTAAACACGTGATAGTTCAGTCTCATCTGTCACAGACAATTTAATTAATAAATAAATCCTCTTTGTACGGTGTGTTTTATCATCGATCTCTGATCGCTCACCTCCAGCTTGTTTCTTGTTTTTGGTCACATTCAGATAAACTTCTAGTTTTCCACCACAGTAGTACAGTCCAGCATCATTTAGTTGAACATTTCTTATTCTCAGATTCTTGGCCACAGCAGGAACAGGAAATCGGATTGGTTCTGATTTTCCAGCAACTTGTCTGGTCCATGTTGTTTCATGTGATCCCACCCCAACATGAGAGCAATTCAAAGACGTGTCCCTTCCCTCTTTAGCATCCTTTATCCTTGTTCCTAAAAATAACAAACATACAGTGAAATGTGCATGATGTCATATGAGTTCTCTCATGTTTACAAATGGAAATACTGTCCCTTAAAGTCAAGTTGTGTTGAGTTTGAAAGTATAGCTTTGATAAAAGTTAGCTTATGATGAACATAATTCACTTGTCAAAATTTAATACGCGTTTTTAAACCGTACAAGGAAACAGACAAAAAAAGAGTTTTAACACAGTTTTGATGTTACCTGTTGGGATGACTGTCAGATCCACAGCTGATTTATTGTTGCACAAGTATTTTCCAGAATCTGAGATTTCAGCTTTTTGAATAGTCATTGACTTATCTGCTAGTCCGTCATAAATTTTATGACTTTGTTTGAGTTTTTTGATTCTGCCCCCATTAACTATAAGGATGTCTACTTTGGATCCATTTCTCTCCACGCTCCATGTGACTTCACCATCCACAGGCGGACGACAACGCAGATTAATATGCTGTGTCTCATCAACAGCTTTATGGATTAAATCTGGAAAATAAAAAAACAAGTTTTCATAATTACATTTTAGTCTTCAAGTCCAACTCAATAAAATAAATTCTCAGAATTTCAGTCCTGTCGCAGGAGCAGCTTTGAGCAGAAAGTTTTTCTTGTCAGTGTAAGAAGTTCTGAGCATAACATTTAGTTAAACTGAAGTCTGAATATTTAATCTTGAACCTGTGACAAAGTATGCAACACAAACCCATACATGTCAACTCCTTCGGATGTTTTCTTATATAATGACCTTCAGAAGTACTTCAAATTCACAAAAAATCTTTAGTACTGTCACACAACACAAACATAAATTCTTTTGAATGTAGATTTATACAACTTAAATAAACACAGCACAGAAAACACCTCGCTATCCTCACAGGTGATCCTGGTAATATTCAATAATCACTGCACATAGTTGTAAAAACATTCAAACAATGACCTTTGGGGAGTGAAAGTGAGAGACTGTTCTGAATAAAGTCTCTTGATTGTGGCATTTCCTGACACACCAGGTGTCATGGAAAAAAAAAGAGATTCCCAAACATTCAGGTGTGGACTTCATCAGAGGTCAAAGCTATTTCAAAGCTGGAAAAGAGTTCCAAAGCTTTGGAGAATAGTCCACAACTTACAGACGATCAATGTCTTTACAAGTGCATATTGATCAATGCCTTCACCTGTCTGAGGTTCTGACCCGTTCTGAGCTTCCTGTAGTTGGCTGCTACATCCTTCTGGTGTCAGTTTCCTCCCTCGCCCCCCTCACTGTCCAGCTGTTATCAAAACAGCTGCACACAAAAACAACTGGGAGTTACGGAAGATGAAAACACCTCTTTCTGGGAACATGTCACTGTGTCTACCATATCAATCAATCGTCCTGTTCGTTACGCGTCACTGACAACTTGGAAATGTGGGCTGGTGTTGCGCCAAAAATTGATTGGCTGCCAAATGACGGCCGCGGTAGCGTGCACGGGAGGACTTTAACAACAATTTAACAAGACTAACACTTAAAAACAATTATTTGTTTGTCTCAAAAAGTTAAATCTGGTCCTCTGGACATTCAAAAAACAAAACGAAGCAAATCAACAAAAAAAATGTAGAAATGTTTCGTCTCTCATCCGAGAGACTTCCTCAGTCTGAGGTGCTGTATTCAGCTCAGTCTCTTAAATAGCACCTTCTCAGAGTGGATCAACAATTATTTGTTTGCTTGAAATTATATTAAATGTGTATATCAGTCTAACGTTTGCTTAATAAATGCACTTTGACGGCCAAATCAGCTGTATTTCAAAAGCCGATACACGGAAGGAAAAGCATGCACGGGACGAGTCGCTGTACAAACTTAACAAGATAAACACCTAAACAATTATTTGTTTGCTTGAAATTATAGTAAATGTGTGTCTCATTCTAACATTTGCTTAATAAATGCACTTTAATGGTCAAATCAGCTGCATTTCACGGAGCGGTGCAGCTGATTTGACGGTTCCAAGCAGCGAGCAGAATGAAAGTGGGGATGTATGGCAAGCCGATTGTGTCATTAATAGCTGGTGAAGATTCTCAGTCATCCTGGACATGGTAAATTCAAAAAAGTTCAAGAAAAAAAATATATATAAAGTATAATAAATAAAGTCCAGTTGTTTTTGTCTTGAACATTTTTAAATTTGCCATTATAGCTATGTTTACCTATATGATACAACAGCATGCCATTCCCCTATTACTACTCTGCTGCCATCAAGTGGTTGAAAGTGATACTGCTCTTTTTTTGTCAGAATGAATGAAAACGTTCATATCTCAGTCAAAAAATGGTTTATAAACACGAGAAAAAAATCCATAAATATGTTGCTTTTGCCTATAAGTTGCAGGGCATGTAAATTATGTGAAAAAGCTGTGACTTATAGGCCGAAAAATACGGTATATTATTAAACCGTGTTTTTCATACTATAAGGCACACCAGATAAGGCGCATTAGACGAAACAAAACAGATAAGTCAAACTTTATTCAACTCATCACAATAACCACATAAATTCAGTGCGCGGTCAGTAAGCACAACCAGAATTAATACAAAAGGTGCACCTGATTATAAGGCTCACTGTTGATTTTTGAGAAAATTAAAGGATTTTAAGTGCTGTCTTGATAAATCTACACCCTATCTTTAAAGTACAATGGACGTGCTGAGTACAAAAGCTGCTTGAAAAACGTATAAAACTAGTACTATTACTTAACTACAACTACTTCTAATAGCAAAGTTGTGAGGTCATGAGGTTGTAGGAATTTATTGATTATTTAAAGTTTGTCTTTGTTGCATCAAGCTGTACATTTTTAAATTATAGGTAATAAATATAAAACACACATACAATATAATATATAATAGTTAAATTACTGCAAAGCATTTCACATAACTTTTCTCCAAAATGAAGGATTAATTTGAGACAACTGATGTTAATATTTAAAAACATGTTTAGTTAGGAAAAGCTGTTGGATGTTTGAGTTGTATTTGAATAAAATGTGCATCTGTTTTCACTTCATTCCCGTCGTTGCATGTTTTGAGATCAAATATCACATCAACTTTTATCTAAAAGCCTGGTAAAGTTACAAAACTTTGCATGTATTACTAAAAAAATATAAAAATGTTCTCACCCGCAGAGACGACAACCATCAGGAAGTAAAAGATGCTCACCCTCATCTTCACCAAGCGAAATGCGTGATCAAATACTAACCATCGCCTTTATCTGATCTGAAAACAGAAACTCAGTTGTGTGAGAAGTTAGACTTTTTTTTTTAAACATTTTTTTAAATCAAGTATTGTTCAGCCTTTTTATTAGCTTTAGCTTCAGTGTCACAATGATATATGTTTTCTTTATAGATATAAGTTACCACGATATTATGTTTTCATCTGTGTAGGTAAATGAAAAAGTAGCATAGTATTACTAAACCTGAAATACACAGAATACAAGAAGGAAATGAATTCTTGTATTCTGATGAGGACAAGTTTACTAAGCTGTGTATGAATGTATTTTAGTAGAAATGAAACTGCTAATGGTGTTAAATTGAACAAAGTTCCTTAAAGAAATGACGACATTTTCTGCAGAAATTCTACAAATGAAGCAGCACATGTTGCAAGATTAACTTCTTAAGCCGTAATCACAAAACCTTATTGTTTTCTAAAATAAAACAAAATTAATTAAACTTTACATAAGCAAACACTTCAGCAGTGGTTCAATATGTTGTGTGCACATGCAAAAATACACAAGTCTTTGTCAAATCATAGTTGTTTTTTTTTTTTTTTTCAGAAAAAGATTAATTTGTTTATTTTAAGTGCATTATTGTTGGATTATTAGAACAGTCTTAATCTTGGTGTATTGCCAGATAAAAATCCTGTGTATGTGCTTTAAATCCTTTGGATCTCCCTTAAGGACTGAATAGGTTTTGATTTGTAAAGATTTTATTCAAAATAAAAAATAAAATAAGGATCAACATTAAAAGGGAATAAACACTGGTGTAAATTATCAATATAGCAAAACTGTAGTCAACTGGAGCTGAAAAATGTAAAACTATTTATATTATGGTGTGGACAAATGGGACAACGATGGCAAATATTGAATAATTATGTGAAATGACTTTGTAGAAATACTCTAACTTACTTTATTTACATGTTATAACATTAATCTAAAATCCTGATTAGTATTACTTACAACAAGGTCATTCTATGCAGAATTACAGTATGTCTGTGTGGTTTTATACATTGATAAAAGATTAGAAATTAGATATCAGATTAGAAATAAACCAACCGCTATAGAGAGCACAAGCCAGTGAGGTGAGAGGTACGGTACACCCTGAAAAGTCAACCGTTCATCAGAGTTATCACACCAGCAACATAGAAAAACAATCATGCATTCTCTGCGTTCATACCTAAAGTCAATGCATGTTTGTGGAAATGCACACATGCATGAGAAGAACATGCAACGTAGGATTCAAACTGCCAACTTTACTGCAAATTAAATGGTGCTGAACACTGCTGCCCTATTCAACCTCACTCAAAACTTCTATTATAATTAAAATAAATGTAATTTGTGTCTGCGTTGTGAATTGTTTTTGCCGTGCATCAATACTTCCGTCGTCTAACACTATTATAAAGATAACAGTCTAATGTCACCTTCATTTATTTTTACATGAACTTTATTCAGACATGATGTTTCAGTGCAAAAGAAGCAAAAAAACATTCAGCCACTTCCTGAAAATGAACACTAAAATAAGACTAAGACGTTTTGCGTGAGGGCTTCAAGCAGGAAGCACTTACTCATCAACACATTTATACACAGCGTTTAAAAAAACCTGCCCATTTGACACACGCTAACAACTTTGCCTTCTTTCTATGACATTTTTTGAGCATGTATAATTTAATATCATTTACTTGACCACCTATTGTCTAATTATGTCGAATTTTGTCTTGTATGACTGCTTCACATTATCAAAACTAATTTACACTAAAAAATAAACATTGTTTCACATGAAGTCTTAAGCCTGTGGTAATATTTTTTTGAATGATCAATAAGAAAGCAAATGGAAATATTAGAGGTTCGGACAAATGAGGGGAAAATGTTACGTTAATTGGTTTCTAACTCTAAATTGTCTGGAGCACCAGTGACCACAACAACCCGCAAAAGAAGAAGCGAGTGAAGATAACGGATGCCCAATTATGATTTGAAACATTGTATATATATTTTTAATCTTTTCCTGCAGCTTCCTTGTTGTCTTCCTTGTAGAATCATTACATCTACAATTTAAATATAATTATAATTTTGTATTTTTTGCTTTCATTTATATTTATATTTATATTTTGTAATTTATTTAATATATTTAATAGGTGACACAGTGGTACAGTTAGTAGAGCTGCCTCCGCTCAACGAGAAGATCGCCAGATCAAATCCTGGCCGAAGGGCAGGTGCATTCTGGGTGGAGTTTGCATGTTCGCTCTGTGCATGCTGGTTTTCTCCGGGTACTCCGTTTTCCTCCCACAGACCAAAAACATGCATGTTAGGCTGATTGGTAACTCTAAATTGTCCCTAGGTGTGAGTGAGAGAGTGAATGGTTGTTTGTCTCTATGTGTCCCTGTGATGGACTGGAGACCTGTCCAGGGTGTCCCCCGCCTCTAGTGATAGCTGGACATGGGCACCAGTGACCTCCGCAACCCAAATAGGAAGAAGCAGATGATGGATGGATGGATGGATGGATGGATGGATGGATGGATGGATGGATGGATGGATGGATGTGTATACTTAAATAGAGGTCTGTCCACCTTATGCTGGTGTGTGGTTAAAATAATAAATGCGGACCAACCTCGATTAAAATAATGGATTCTTGTCACGCCATAATCCCCCTCACTTGAATTAAACACACAAAACCCGGTTGGTTAAAATCACAATGTATGTAACGTTTATTGAACGTTTGAATAATAACAACAATATGAAATAATAGCAAAAGTGTTGAATGTGGATGAGCACAACCAGAAGTATTATTTCAGAAGGTGAACGGTGTAAAATAGATTAAACTTTGAGGAGATGTTATCTAAATTTAGAACTAATGCTTAAAATCAAGGAAAGTTTCTCTGAGGTTCACGAACTAACTTAAAGCGTCTAAAAGAACCGGATGTCACTGTGAGTCATTCTTCTTCAGAAGGAAGATGGCTTTTTTCCTACCAGGAGCTGTAGATCCCATTACCAGGTGGACAGGAGGTGGACAGGAGGTGGAAAGGAGGCCGGTGTTTGTCCTCCCAGGAATTGATGATTCTCTCCAGGACTACGTTTCATCCGGCCAGACAGCACTGTCGTTCCAGGGTGTTTGAGAGTGTTTCATGTGGACTTCTCCACATCTCAGCAAACTCGGCTCCATCCAAGATGGAAGATCACACTGGTTCCTTCAGGCTGGCCCGAAGAAGACTTGAAGATGACTACTTTCCCCACCTTGAGTTTCAGCTTTACCTGATTCTAGA
Organism: Nematolebias whitei; assembly: GCF_014905685.2. NCBI lineage: Eukaryota > Metazoa > Chordata > Actinopteri > Cyprinodontiformes > Rivulidae > Nematolebias > Nematolebias whitei. Next base: position 34,461,942 of record NC_056516.1, read on the forward strand.
AAGGGGCGTGCCTATGCAAATTGTGTCCAATCAACGCAACTCTGCCAACAAAATAGGCGTTAACCAGGTTGCATCAATTAATCTTGAAGAGATAAAGCACCTCCCTCCCAAAGTTTTGAGAGAACAAAGACTTTGCTTTCTTCAAAGTAATAAACTTTAAATCTTAAATTTAAAACACTTTCTTCAGGGATGTAACATTTGCTCATTTCAAAATCAACACAAACTTTGTAACAACTTAGTAGATGTTTTGTTTTCAAGCAGAGAAAAGAGAAATACTGAAACTGTTTTAAAAACGAAGCAGTTTTAACTATTTAGCTAATAAGAAAACAGTTTGTTTAACCTTTTAACAAATAACAGAAATTAAGAAAACAAGTGTTTTCCTGTAACATTTGGCTTCATTGACCGTAAGATTTGATTAGTGATCAGTTTTCACACAGTACTGTTAAGACCATTGTTTTTCAGAGGCTTTGTTTGAATTACCATACCATCCTGTAACCAGAGTGTTGCCATGGAAACCAACACCTCTTGTGTCCTGGGGTATGACAAAGTTCTGTCCTTCGTTGAATGTAGAATACAGAGGAGTCTGATGGTCTGCCACAGTTCCATGGTTCTTTGAATGGAGATTGTGAGGTGTCATCTTGTCTAGATTCTCAGGAAGGGAAGACGATTAGGAAAAGGAGGTTTAATTATCACACAGTCAGGTCCCTTGCTTGGATCAGAATGCTGATTCATCCTGAGAGTAGAACATGATGGATGGATGGATGGATGGATTTCATTGGATAGCCACATGTCACACAGAGTGTGTGACTCCCCTGATGTGATGAACCTGTTGGACTCTTAGGTGTTTCCTTTTAAATGCAGCTTTTACTTTGGTGGCAGTTGTGGAGCCTTCTATTGTCTCGTCATCAAGCCTGTTGTCTTTTTCAAAGAAGCTCTCAAATGATGTTTGTTTGTTGCTCATTTTTTTGCTAAAGTTAGTTAGAGACCTCACAAGTGCATGAAAAAAAACTGCAACAAAATCAAGTAAGCATGCTATAAAATTGTGGAAGTGATTAGTTTTCAAAATAAAATGCCATGCAGACTAACAGAAACAGAATTTTTTTTTTTAAATAAAGCCTTTTGTTCTTTCTATGCGGCCTGGTACTAAATGATTCGCGCCCGGTTGTGGTCCGTGGTCTGATGATTGGGGACCCCTTATTTAGACTAAAGTTGGACTTGAGTGCTGCTTTGAACACTGCAGATCCTTAAATTTCAACATGAGCAGTCTGTAGGTATTAAAGATTATTTTAGTGGTTCAAATCATATTTGACTGACAGAAGCTTTTCAAAGATTAGTATTCTTCAGCGGCAGCTCCACTTTCATGTTGGGTTCCACAAGGTTCCATTCTAGGCCCTACTCCATTTTTATTGTACATGCTGCCATTGGGATTCATTAAAAAAAGATTAATATTCTTTTTCACTGTTTTGTAAATGGCCTTCAGATTCACTTGCCTATGAATATATAAACCATAAGAAAAAAACTTTATTGGATTGTCTGTATGAAATAAAGACATGGTTGAACTCAAACTTCCTTTGTTTTTAATGTAAACACAACAGCCGCCATCTTTTTCAGTTGAAATATTGCGTTATTAACCCTGCCAATATACTTGGGCCTCATTTGTTCCTCTGTCAAAAAAAAAACGGTGCAATTTTTGGCAGTTTCTTTCAAATTGGAGAAACACATCAGCTGTTTCTCTTTGTCATAGTGAACCACTGCTTCTGTTTCAAAGATTTAGAATAAGGAATTCATGTGTTCCCATGGAAGATCTGTTCAAACTTTGGAAAACTTTAAAGACTCACTGGCATATGAGTCAAGAAGAGCTTGACTGTTAAATGCACCTTTACAATGTTCTATTGTTGTAACACTTTGTTTTTCTTTCTTTCTATCTTTTAAGAATATTTTATGTTCTTTAGTAAATAATTTGACATTTATGTTGTATTTCTATACCAGGGTGACTTAGTCTGGATGATTGTGCAATGTTTCGTCTCACCCTAAACTTTACTTTTAGTTTAGGACAAGTGTCATGTGTGTTTTTTTTAGCCAAGTGTGTGAGGGTGAACCAAAAGCAAAAGTTTTCCGGTGTCTCTATCAGATGCCCTTAAACTTATTTAGGGTTACGTTTCATGTCACTTGATTGTTTAAGTTTAAAAATAAGTTGATTTAAGCCAATGTCACAAAACAAGACAGACTGGTGGACGGTTTGGTATTCAGACCTGAACACACAGAAAAACAAAACTGACAAAGAAACGTCAGTTCATTGAAACTTGTTGAGTAGTAAAACGATTTTACATGAAACTGGAGGCGTAAAGTAAGTGAACATTTGTGGGTTAAAACTGCAGTCAACCACAAATGACGAACAAAAGCCTACAGAGGAGGAAGTGTTTTGTTGAGATGGGCATAAAAATGAAATCACGTCTATCTTTCCACCAAGACCAACTGCATGGAACTTAAATTTATCACAATGTTAAGTCTTTTCAGTTAAGAATACGTAATTTTTTCTGCAAAACGTCCGCTCCTAACCTACTGTTTCTTATTTTACACCTGCTTAGCTGAGTTTTGATAAGGGCAGGATTCAAAAGCAAAAAATGTTTTGTGGTACTAGTTTCAATTTGGACATAGTGAGTATTAAGGAAAAAACTCTTTAATTGACTTTAAGAAATGTGGAATTACAAAATCAAAGTTGACTTAAATAAACTAACATTACCAATTAAAAATAGCATAATTTATTAGCAGTGCACATATGAAGTTAGTTTATTGAAGGTAATTTTTTTAGCTGCTTATTTTTATTTTACTGATGTATTTATTGAACTTACAGAAACAGTAATCCACCTGAGACAATAAAAGATGCCAATGTTCATTTTAGTCATTTGATCACTCAGTCACCCTGTGTTCACTGAACCATCATTTGGGATGGACTTCTTATGGTTTTTTGTTTTTTTTGGAAAATTACTTAAATCCGTTCATCGGTTTCTGGTAGATATTAGGTCATGTTCAGGTCAAGTGGCTATCTGAGCAATCTATAGGTTGTCAGATAGGACTGACACAGAGACACAAGACATGAACACAATGACTCATATTACATCATGTTAGACCTATCATCGAAGTGTCAGAACATTTGGTGGTGGGGGATTTGTAGTTGTGGTTTGCATTTGTGTTACATGCACAAGGAGAACATGATCACGTTGCACGAAAAGAAAATGTAGTAACTGGCTGTTGAACAAATTTAAAGTCCTGGGCCTTGATGTGAACAAATGTGCTAAAATAAATAAAAAAGACATTTCATATATATATATATATATATATATATATTTTTTTTTTTTTACAAGTTGATTTTGATTTTATTATTTAAATCTGCTTTGTTTCACTTCCTGAGCTTTCAAGAACATGCAAAGTTAAAATCCACGAGAAAAGTTGTCATCATTCAAAGTTTCACGCTCCTATTTCAAAGAAAGAACCATGTTGTTTAAAAATGTTTTTAAACTTTATTACATTGACAGAACAATTACACAGACTATTTGATTGAATGCATTTTATTCCATAACATACATTTTTAGAAAAATGTACAAATACAGATTTTTTTTTTTTTTTTTTACAGTAACTGCAGATAAATGGTCGTGCTAAATTTTCTGGTGCTTTGGATTTTTTCCAACAAGAAGTATGTGTTGTCATTCAGCTGCGATGAATCTGTGGATCAAGAAAAAATGCACGTAACAAGGGCTGTGCGATCTGCTCTGAATTATATTTATTGTCGACATGTTTAAAGTATCATCTGCTTTTTCAAAATGATGATTCATAGCATCATAGAAATGTCAATTGTGATGTGAATACAGTAATACCAATACTATTTGTTCAATCGAGCATGCCAAAACTGCATATACTTGAATTTATGATAACCGGTTTCCTGTTTCTGGAATTGTCTGGTTCCTGGTTTATCAACACAAAGAAGATGGCCGCAGTTAATCTGGCCTGATCAGGCTGCCGCCTATGTGAAAGTTTGCTCCGTGTCTCGTGCGCCCAGACTCTATTGCTTAGCGGACTGGATCGCAAATTGGATGTGATTTTTGAGAATCGCAGGCCATATGCGGCACCTAGGACTCGCTGGCAGGATGGATCAAACCTCGGGGAATATTCTCAGGCACGGATCAGTGGTGTGTCTACTTAATTTGGACCTTTCGGAATCTACGCAAGACCAGCAACGACTCAAGGCAGATAAAAATTAAAGTTCTGCCTGACTTCAAAAACAAACGCTGTTTATCTGAATTTGGCTCCCTTGGCTGGCCTTGCAGGCCACCTTATCTCAATTTGCCTGGAGGACATGTAATATAATGCTCTGCTCCTCTCTCTCCCATTGATAAAGTCAATTGATCAACTTGAGGAAACCAGCTGAATAAACATTCTATCATCATTTCAGGACTCTTGGATTCTTTCTGGCGTTGTCCTTGGCCATTCCCTGACATCCCTCGACAATGTTTACGGATCTCACAGAAGAGAAGTGGCTGGTTAATCCATCCTTATCAGAACTCCTACAGTGCCCCCGAGAGCATCCTTAGACATCCCCCCCCCCCCGGAATATCTATGTCACCATGTGCTTGTATGTGCGAGGTGTTTTTCATTATCGGGGTATTTCTTCTCAGCCAAGAGAAAGAGTTTGATAGGATTTTTTTTGCCTCCAATTCCTACGTGTCCAGTTTCACTATTTTTTTTTTAATCTGTCTAAACAGATCTCACTTGTAAATGAGTCTTCGAGGCTCAATGTGACTTATATGTCTAAATAAAGGTTGAATTGAATTGGATTATGTCATATATGTTTTTACTGATAAACACTGGAGTTCATTTAAGACACTTTCAAACTAAACAAAAGGTTAAAAATTAAATCTAGTTTAGTTATTTCCAGGACAGGTCCTGTCAACAGCTAAGGGGTTCTCTGTCAGGGGGGGAAAGAACAAACAGGAGTCTGCTCACACAGACTCATGTTCGTGCTGCTGTTGTTCAACCTATTGTTGTTGTACTATTAGTGTTTAGCGTATTCTTAGTTTAGCGTATTGTTTAGTTCATATCTTAGAGCTTATTAGTGTTTTTCTTTACAATTTATACTTATGTTGGATGTAACTGGGACACTGTGTACACAATTTTGTTCTACCACATGTACCACATATGATGTGAATGACAATAAAGAAACCTTGACCTTGACAAAAGCTGAATAAATGCTGGTATTTATTAGCTGGTGTGAGCTTAAATATTAATTAATACCCAGGAGTTTTAGGTTTTATCTCTGTTTCATGGCAGGTTAATTATGGTGAAAGACATTGAACCAAACCTGGTTGATCCACTTTTTTTTTTTTTTTACCTGCACCAATTATTCTTAAGCAGATTACATTTTCTCACAGTTGTGGGTTGTTTGTAATTCTTATCTGACCAAAAACAATTATTGATTTGTTTCATTTGTAATGAGCTTAGTCCAGATTTAACAATTCAAAGCAAAACAAGAATATAATAGTGATTTTACAATTTTAGTTTTTGTTTAGTGTTTTTAACCAATTATAATTGAAATATGTTATTCTGTGTCATAAATTGTTGGTATAGTAGGCTAAAACTGCAGCAATTTGAATTTCAAACTTCGAATATATGGTAAATTGTTGTATAGAAGATAACTTATAAAATATGGTGACAATAATGACTGCAGTTAGGTCTATGAGACATTTTACTTGACCTTTTATTTAATCAGGCAAATAATGTTTTCAATGTCTTTTGTGAGGGTGGTATGTGCCTGAAGGTATGCATGTTTTTTTTTACTGTGGGAGAAAACCAGCGTACCCAGAGAAAACATGCAAATGAGAGGAGAACGTGTAAACGCCACACAGAAAGAACAAGTTCCAAACCAGGGATCGAACCCAGGACCTTTTTGCTGTGAGGCAACAGTGCTAACCACTGATCCGCCGTATTGCCATAGCATATAAACCAAAATAAGTAACTAATATCTACAGGTAACAGAATATTTGACACAAATGTTTCAACAATAAATAATTTAAACATTAAAACAAACCATTTATATTGGTGGGTAATGTGCAAATGCAATGAACAACCATAAAAAGTGAAGAGTTACCAGTTCGTTTTTACTCTGTGGTAAATCAGGTATGATCGAGTAGACGGGGTCATCCAGGTTTGTGCCATCTAACAAAACATCACAAGTTAATTTTCATTCCATTGATGTTATTTGTTTTTATTAATTTGGATTTAATATCCATTCAAGTTTTGAAACTCGTTTTGAAGAGTGTCAGATTTACTGAGTTTAAATAAATAGGAAAGACAAAGAGTTATTTCTGAGAAAGACCTTATTATAATCAATGGATTAGAGTTGACAGCAAAATTTTAAGTCAAAGTACCAACAATCTGGACAAAACCTTAAAGAAAAATACTTAAATTTGGAAATCCTTACTAAACTGACTAAATCATAAGGATCTCTGTGAACTTTTCATCATTGGTTTGGCCTTGCATCGGACTCTGTCACACTTCTGAGAGTTTTACTCTTAAAACAAAAAAAATAAATAAATAAATAATCTCATTATCAACTAGTTTAAAAACTTTAACATAAAATTATGCAGCATGATCCTGTAACCATGCAATGGCCAACAAAAACATGAAGTTAATTTAAAGTGTACAGGGATAAAAAATGTAAATGAATAATACACATAATAATTAAAAGCACCGAGTTATTTTTGGCAAACGCTGATTAAAGTCAGATTGTTCGATCGGTCTAGTTCTCCAACATGAAGCAACGACTGCTTACCTGGAATAGTGACCAGAGCGTAAAGTTCTGTTAATCCTGTAGAATATTGTACACCTGCCAAAATAAAAGTCAGAAAAATGTATTAAAACTATTACAAAGAAAATATCTCAATAAAAATGACTACTTTCACATGTATCAGAAGCAGATGATCAGATTTATTAGCAACTGTGGATGAAATGGGTTTTATGAGCGCTTGCAAAAAAGAACATTTAAAATGAACTACTGAATTGTACGTTCTCTCACGTGTTTTGTAATTTGCAGTGGTTGAACGTTTGAGTTACCACTTCCTGTGGAGAAGCTGCTGGAGTTGTCCTGACATCACTGGACAGATCACGGGTGTACCATGTGTTGTCGTGAGTTTTATGTCTTTGAAAGGTACGTTTTGATTTCATGGACATTTTTCTTTCATAGCGTTTAGCTTTTTAGCACAACTTTAAACAGTTTTGTTTAGTTGCAAACTTTTTTTTGTAATTCAGTCTATTTCATATTTTTTTTCTCACTCATCTTCCTCCTGTTTTGTTTTTGTTATGGATCTGGTCAGGTGAACTTTCAACGAAATTGATACTTTTTTCCCAAGCAAGTGACAGGGCCCTGGAGAACCCTCATGCCCCGCTGAGACACATGCAGCAGGATACATCATGGATAAGTTGATGCACCTTTCTGTATTGTCTCAGGAGGATGCCGAAGATTTATGTCATTGGATTTATGATGGCAGGGTTTCTGCTTTTTGGCACCATCTGATACCTGTTATCAGCTACTAAAGAAGATAGTGGCAGCAGTTCTGGCCGTAGCAAGCTGACAACCTATCTGAAGGTTTGGTTAGTGCTTCGAGCACTCAAACTCAGCTCATTTAAGAGCTCAACTGTAAGATGGAAGCGATTTATGAGAACTATAGGCCACTTGCGGCTTCTGGGACTCGCCAGCATGTTGGGGATGACCTTGGAGGGAGCTAAGAAGAACAGACCAGTGGAATGTCCACCAATCTGACCATTTTGGATCATCAAGAGTACCAGCAGAACTAAAGGCTGACGACAAAAAACAGCCTGACTGGAAAAATTAACAATTGTGGCTTATCTGAATCCGACTCCCCCGTTTGACCTCGAAACACGCCAACTTATCAAATTTCTCCTGGGATGTGTGTAAACTAAGAAAGCTCTGCCTATCGCTCATGCAACCCCTCCCCAACCCAAGAACTTCTGTGAAGCTGCTTATCAGAGCTGTACTGGCTGACACCAACATCTTAACAGGACTATGGTGCTATCTGGAAGAGATCATGGACAAATCTCACCATCTTGTTGTCAAATGCATATGTGATATGTTTATAAATGTGCCTGCTAGAGTTTTTGATGTCGTAAATCTTGTCGCGAAGAGATATTTTTTTGTAAAACCACTATCCTTTCCTCATGGTGTTTCCCCTTTTTCCAACAAAAGAATAAGGGGCTGCGCTCTTAGGAGCAGCAGCAACGTGCACTCCATCTTTCGGACGACTGTATGAACATAATCTCACTGTACTTTGGTGCAATGATAATAAAGCTTATTCTGGTTCTTATTCTGATTCTGATTTGTTCCTCCCCAAAATTGAATCCTAAAGGTCTGATCAGTCACTGTATAAGCTTCCCTACTGCCAGTTGCTGCTTGAGTTTCTTATGTTGGTTTATGATTTTAAAGTTTGCTGAAATCATTTATGTGCTTCAAAACTACAATATTTGATTTTTATGAAAAAAATTGAACTTTTTTTTTTGCACGAGTGAAAAAAGCCTTTGTAGCCCAGTTGAGAATACATATATAAAAAATAAAGTAATTCCTTATGATTCTTTTCTCACCCTTTGTAGGCTGAAGTTCTTTATTATCCTGTATCTCATCGTAGACATGGCACTGACCTTTCCCACCTACAAAAACAACAGTAACTGTCACAAAAAAACCTCTTTTCTGTTTCAAGATCTGAGACAAAACTGCATAGCTACTGTTCTGTTACTTGTTTAAAATTAAACTTTGATTAACTTGTATAAAACAAAAACACAACACAAATTAGTCATCAAGATTTCTGTTTGAAACAAAAAAAAAAAGGAGAGATGTTATCATATTTACTGTAATTTACAGAACTTTAATGTTTGATTTTAATTACCTTGTTTTCTTAATCTGTATCTCCAGATGAAGAAAATACTGGTCATGAGGATTAAGACACCAATCCCTGCTGCCAGACCAATGTACCAAAGCTTTGCTAGAAGAAACAACATTAACACAAAGGGCTCTTATTAACACACGAAACAAACATTGCTCTCTAAACATCCATCCATCCATTATCTTTACCCGCTTATTCCATTTTGGGTCACGGGGGTTGCTGGTGCCCATGTCCAGCAATCACTGTGCGAGGGGCGGGGTACACCCTGGACGGGTCTCCAGTCCATCACAGGGACACATAGAGACAAACGAGACAAACAACCATTCACTCTCTCACTCACACCTAGGGACAATTTAGAGTTACCAATCAGCCTAACATGCATGTTTTTGGTCTGTGGGAGGAAACCGGAGCACCCGGAGAAAACCCACGCATGCACGAAGAGAACATGCAAACTCCACCCAGAAAGGCCCCTGGACCGGGGTTTGAACCTGGGACCTGCTCACTGAGAGGCAGCAGCTCTACCAGTTGTGCCACCGTGCTGCCCGCTCTCTAAACTTCACTGACTTTAACATTTAGAGTATAAAACCCGCTGGGTTGGTTAGTTGCCATTCACATATAATTTCCACATATTTTATTGTTGACATCAATATATTTGTTACCAATTCCAGGAGGCGTTCCAGATGTTTTTGTCGTTGTTGATGTTGAAATTATTATCTTGGCTGTGGTTATCTTTGCTGGTGCTGTACTTTGTGTTTCTGTATATAAAGGAAAAGCCTTATTAAATTACAAATATCAGCTTTAAGACTTGTTTGATTTACAGGTATTACTGATATATTCTCGGATAGATATTATATATTCTATGGTGAGCATGCAAAGATAAAATGTTACACTATTCTTAGTGTCTATCCTTAGAGTTGATAGTAGACGTGATGAAGGAGAGGAGACCTCATCAACCTTTGTTTATCCGAGAGCTTGAGGTAGAGAGGGTGAGAAGCTTTAAATGTTTGGGCGTCCACCTCAGTGACCGGTTAAGAAGCCTCAACAGCAGATTTACTTGGATGGAGGCTGAGGAAGTTTGGCATGCCACCTAAGATCCTCAGCAACTTTTACAGCTGTGTGGTTGTCTTAACCATGATTAGGGCCTGTTTTGCTGCATCTGGACCAGGACGACTTGCCGTCATTGATGGAACAACGAATTCTGCATTATATCAGATAATTCTAAAGGAAAATGTCAGGCCATCTGTCCATGAACTGCTTCTCAAGAGAAGGTGGGTCATGCAGCAAGACAATGACCTTAAGCACACAAGTGGTTCTACTAGAGAATGTTCAAGAAGAATGAAGTTCATGTTTTGGAATGGCCAAGTCAAAGTCCTGACCTTAATCCAATCCAGATGTTGTGGAAGGACCTGAAGCAGCAGTTAGTGTGAGGAAACCACCAACATCCAGAGGTGAAGCTGTTCTGTACAGAGGAATGGGCTAAAATTCCTCCAAGGTGTGCAAGTAAGATCGACAGTTGTGTGTTTAGTTGCATTGCACAGGGGTGGGGTCACACCAGGCACTGAAAGCAAAGGTTCACATACTTTTGCCACTCACTATTACAGTATCTAATATTGGATCATTTCCCTCAATAAATAAATGACCAAGCTAATATGTTTGTCTCATTTGTCTAACTGGGTTCTCTTTATCTACTTTTAGGACTTGTGTGAAAATCTGATGAGGTTTTAGGTCATATTTCTGCAGAAATATAAACAATTCCAAAGGCTTCACAATCTTTCAAGCACCACTGTAACAATCATTAGTTTCAAGGCTTCTAAATTCATTGAGCCTAATATTCGAACTGCATAACAAGCTTACAATTTTCCATTTGAATATAGAAAATTTCACATGATTTTCAGTTTTCTTTGTTATTGTACTTATAGTAGTAGATGTCTGTGTCGTCACTGATGCTGTCGATGTTGTTTTTGTTTTCGCTGTTATTGTTGTCCCATTTCCTACATGGGAAAGAGAAAATAAAGTAAATGTTAGCTGATCTCTACAACTTTAAGTTTAGGGTAAACTTTGTTTATGATCAGTTGCAACTCCACAAACAATGGGACATATTTACATTTGAATATGGTTTGGTTAAACAAATTTTAACAAAAAAAATTCCGAGTTTTCAAATCTGTGTGCATGCAATTTTTGATATGCTGGAGCAGTGGCGTGCACATGAACTTGGCACGAACTCGTGCACGCCACTGCTCCAGCTCAAAATACGCCGTAAAAGAAGTTAATTTTCTTCTTTGGTGTTTTACGGTGGATTGCATCCACTCTGTTGCACTACCGCCTCCTGGAGACTGAACCCCATGCCGACACTTCCTTAAAGGAAGTTTCACTGACGTGAAACATTAATCTGTCAATCTGCGTTGGATTACTCCATGGCTTTTGCAAGGACCTCAATGTGTGACGGGGAAAACCGAATTATGGAATTGAAATTGAATTATACAACTGAAAATAAGAATGGTCAAGCTGAATTTTCAATACAATCAAATACAGTTTCAAAGCAAATCAATTCAGTTTCAAATTAATGAAATTCATTCTCATACCAATGGATTTAATTTCAATTTATGCGACTACATATTCAGTCTGAGCAATTCAAATTCAGTTTCAGTTTCTGATGGCACAAGTTTCTGCCCATAGACAAACATGGTGAGGTAGAAAATAGATAAATGAAAATAACTTATGCTTTGTTTTTGAGAACAATCAAAATCTCCATTCAATCTTGTCCAAAGCAGTTTGTCGACAAATTTATTGCATTTTTTTATTTATTTTTTTTAAACGTTGCTGTTTGTTTACTCATTTGTTCCTCCATAAGTTTATCGACCAGTATCAGTGGTGACTACGGTAATTACAGTTTGCACCTATTTAGTTTCCTTCCATTTTCTCTTTTCTTTTTCTGTGTGAAACTGTTTCCATGCTGTCGTCCCATCGACGTTTGCAGATGTTTTTCATGATAAATTTGTGGTTGCTGTCAGTTTAGTTAAAACCAGAGCAGCAGGAAATAGAAACACCTCAGGAAGCTATTACAAAACACATAAAGTGCGGAAGAGGTGCGAGTTGTTAAGCAAAATAAGTTATCCTGGTTTAAACCTCCCGAGTAAAACAGATTAATCAAACTCTGAAACGTAACCAAGTTGAATAGTTTGATTGACAGCAGGTTATCCATGTATTACATGTTAGTTTAATTCACATGAACATATTTATCTCTAAAGCTGGGTATCCTGATACACTGTAAGCTTTTTCTAACATTCTCTATCTGCCATGGATCTGCAGTTTGTGGGTTACAAAATGTTTTCCCATGAGTTTAACACCAGCTACTTCTCCTCAAGCTTCACTGTGTGAGCGAAGGTCAGCAGAAGCTTCCCTTTTCTTTCCCACTTCTCCCAGTATCTCTTTCTTTTGACGTTTTGACTTTACAACTTTATCCAAGTCAAATGAACTCTGGTTTGAGTGTAAACTAAAAATAGCTAAATGTACCTTTTTTTTTTTTTAACAACAGCTTGTGTGCAAACTATAAATGTGTCCGCAGCATCTACAACAAAAGAAAATGTAACTGTGGACAGCGTGTACAGTTCTAAGACGTCAGACTCCTTGACACAGTATGTTGATTGAAAATTCAGAGCTTTTAATCCAAGACTATTTGAATGAGAAATTAAAGATGTAATTTCTGCAAAAAATGCAGTGGGAATGCTGAAATTCTGCTTTAATTTGCAGAAAAAAATCTAGTTTAGAAAAGTAAAAGATGCAGAACATAAGCTAAACAGTAATATAACAAAATGTTAACAAAATGCAGCAAAAGGCTAGCTCAAATATTTTTTCTTATTTCAGCCGCTCCCTTCTTCAGGGGTTGCCACAGTGAACTAAGTCGCATGAAGACTTTGCAATTGTTTTTACGCCGGAAGCTCTTTCTGATGCAGCCACAGACCTCGAGCTACCACAGCCCTCTGTGTGGAGCAGAGAGCTGCTATCTAGGGCGCCCGGGGGAGCAGATGGTGGGGGTTAACTTGCTCAAGGGCCCAGAGTGGGGCAAATGAGGCAGGAGACAGGTGTGGATGCTTCACCTATCACACCCACATTTTTGATGTTGAACCGGCGAACTTCCGATGACAGGCCCACCTTCTCTAACCTCTGCTCCACCTCCACACCCCTCAAGGGCCAGCTATTACATGAATGTAGCAAAATGCTAGCTAAAAGTAGCAAAATGTTAACAAAAAGTTAAAAGTAGCTGAGGCTAGATAAAGTAAAAAAAGTTGGTTAAACACGACAAGTAGCAGAATGCTAGCTGAAAGCTAAAACCCACAAAATGCTAGCTAAATGTAGCAGATCTGAGCTAAAAGCAGCATAAGATGACTGAAACAGAACAAGTATGATGAAACAGAGTGATGTTGTAGAAGAAACTGAAGTTATCCTAATACAAATACGGGAACATTTGTGAATATTATGTTAAGCATTTTGTAAAGTATGACAATACTTACACTACCTTCAGCAGCTATAGCTGATGTTTAGTTTACACATGTGATGGATCAAACTCATCTGTCACTATGTAATCAATTTAATTAACAAATAAATCCTCTTTGTACCGTGTGTTTTATCATTGATCTCTGATCGCTCACCTCCATTGATCTCAGATCGCTCACCTCCAGCTTGTTTCTTGTTTTTGGTCACATTCAGATAAACTTCTAGTTTTCCACCACAGTAGTACAGTCCAGCATCATTTAGTTGAACATTTCTTATTCTCAGCTTCTTGGCCACAGCAGGAACAGGAAACCGGATTGGTTCTGATTTTCCAGCAACTTGTCTGGTCCATGTTGTTTCATGTGATCCCACCCCAACATGAGAGCAATTCAAAGACGTGTACCTTCCCTCTTTAGCATCCTTTATCCTTGTTCCTAAAAATAACAAATATACAGTGAAATATGCATGATGTCATACGAGTTCTCTCATGTCCTTCAGGGTAAGGAGACATTACACATGAGCCCTGTTTCCTACACATTCATTCATTCAGCCTTTATTAATACATGTTAGTTACATTGAGTCACGAGGACCCATTTTCAAGAGAAATCAAGAAAATACAAAATTTTACACATTTTTGATATTTAATAAACATTCTGTTTAACACAGAGCGTAGGTTTCAGATTAAAGGCCTTCATATATCTCTTTCAAAAAATTAAATGTGGTCACAATTTGTTGTTTTCTTTGAGTATTTTGTTCATAACGATCAAATTGTGCAACAAAACCATGCAGCAAATTCCTTCACAAAACTAACCATGCTCAGTTTACGATGAGTTTACACGATGTATCATTTTAAGTTTTGTTTTTTTGTTACGTTTGGTACTTTAGGGTTTTATTCTGTACTGAGCTGAGGAACAGAGACAACGCCACATGTTGAAAACACATTTTTTTTACCGTTGCTTTTGGTTTCATTTACAGAGACGGCAAGTTTTGAGAAGTGTTTCTACTCTGACAAATCCACAGAAGTTTTTCTTAAATTTTATTTTTGTCAACTTAAAGGAGACAACAAAAGAAAACAGTTCAAGTTTGATGTTACCTGTTGGGATGACTGTCAGGTCCACAGCTGATTTATTGTTGCAGAAGTATTTTCCAGAATCTGAGATTTCAGCTTTTTGAATAGTCATTGACTTATCTGCTAGTCCGTCATAAATTTTATGACTTTGTTTGAGTTTTTTTATTCTGTCCCCGTTAACTATAAGGATGTCTACTTTGGATCCATTTCTCTCCACGCTCCATGTGACTTCACCATCCACAGGCGAACGACAACGCAGATTAATCTGCTGTGTCTCATTAACAGCTTTATGGATTAAATCTGGAAAATAAAAAAAAATAAAAACAAATTTTCATAATTACATTTTAGCATTAAAGTCATAAAACATTTTCAAATAAGCAGAAGCTAAATATAAATTATAAATGCAGTTTTATATCTACAGAAGTAGCTCCCACCTGTCACACATTGGGATTTGAGCACAAAACACATTTCCAGTTCTAAATAGTCTCCACGTCTAATTAAACTTTGCCAACACATAAATGGTTATAGCTCATTTAAATTTACAGATAATGAGGTAAAGTTTATGTCATCCTCCACACATGATTCAAGTAGTAACACATCTTATATGATGTGACTGTGGCAGCCATCATGAATTAGACCTTTAAATGAAAATGTTCGTACCTGCAGTGACACGAAAAGCCAGAATATAAACCAACATGCAGCAGAGGAAGTTCGCCCTCATCTCTACAGGCGCTGAACTGACTGGCTGAGCTGTGACCACAGCTTCTATCTGATCTGAGAGCAGAAAGTCATCCGTCTGAGCATGCTCACAGCTTTTCTGCCTCTCGTGACTCCATTCTAACATTTTTTTTTTTTAATTAAACTTGCCATGCGTCAAGTTCATCTATCGTCACACCCATAACTCAAAGACTTGCAGTAACTAGCAGTCAATTTGATTCTATTTTTATACTTTTAATGCAATTAAAATGGCATTGTTACGCAAAACCTCAAACAAATGATGAAATTCTGACGTGTAGCCCTCAGTAGCTTGAATACGTTGACTTTTCAACAGCTGCCTGTTCAGACACAATCCCACTTTGTACAAAAATCACAGTCTATTAATAGGAAAGGGGAAGTATGAGATTGTCATTACTGAATGTTTCTATACAATGGCAAAATTAGTTTTCTTAATTTTAACCAATCACACCAGAGAGACACCCAGGTGGAGCAGTGAGCTAGTGCTCAGGGAACAATTGGGGATTAGATGTCTTGCTCAGGGACACCACGACATGTGGAAATGACTGGGAGTCGAACCGCGACTTTCTGGTCTAGGGTCGACTGCCTCTACCCCGTCTCAGCCCTCTGCAACTGTAATATCAGTTACTTATTTAAAAATAAAGTATTATGAAGAAAAAGTAGAAAAGTAGCAGCGAACTTAAAGAAATGAAAGTTTATGTCAGTAGTTGTGTTTTCTTCCACATCAATGGTTTATATCCTGTAGTGCTGAAATGTTGCACGGATAGATTTGGAATTATGTTCAGGAATCCATGTTTTGGAGTAATATTTTGCCTTTTTCAATGAGGTTGAAGTTTTTGTTGTCATGGGCAACTGAGTTGAGATGTTGATCTTCTCAACGTTCTAAGTTTCTTTCAGCTGCTCATTTCTTCTGGGGTCACCACAGCGAGCAAACTCACATGGAAGATTTGGCAATTTGTTTTATTCCAGATGCCCTATCTGACACAACCTGGGCTCAAACCTGCAACCTCAAGGTTACAAGACCCTGCTGGCACTGATCACCAAGCTACGCAGCATTCGTCACTCTTTTCAACATGAATGTCAATATGGTGGCACCTACAGGCCAGCTTTTTATTTTGCTCTTGTGTGATCAAGTGTCTGCAGCAGCATTAATGTCTTTGAGAGTCCCAGAATAACCTCCTGGCCTGGAGACTTTCTGTGTGAACTTTCCAATCCTTCTAGTGCACACATTTTTGTTTTGTTTTTCTTTCCTTCATGTACTCCGGTTTCCTCCCATAGACCAAGACATGCACGTTTGGTTTTACACGTATTGGTAAATCTAAAATTGTCTCTAGGTGTGGGTGAGAGCGTGGGTGGTTGCCTTGTTTATCAACCTGTTCAGCAGACAGCATGAAAAATAGACAGGATACAAACAATGACCAGGCACTTGATTACACTATGAATTTAATGTGTTTAGTAGTGTTGTAATACGATTAGATCTCTTTGAAGCTCTCTGTGGTCAATAGCGTATCTATCATTAATAAGCTTCGTTAAAAACAACACTTTATTAAAAACACTCTTGAAAGAAGGAAATATAAGTGCTATTTACAGCTGCTCATTTAAAACTATCTAAACTTATTTCACTGTGATCAGTGAGCACAAAGAAAACCCAAGCGTAAAAACCGATCAAGATGCATATGTGCACACAGCAAATTAAGCCTGAGCCAGAGTCTTGATGTTGAATCTGTTTTCTGATATACATTGGTGAAGATTCTCAGTCATCCAGGACATGGTAAATTCAAAAAAAGTTAAAAAACAATTGGACTTTATTTGTAACAGAAGACGTTTCGCTTCTCATCCGAGAAGCTTTCTCAATTCAAAGAGCAGAGCGTGTGGGGTTCAGGTTATAAAGCAATAAGATACGCACATACATATGCAGACTGACCTATCACACCTCACTGTAGGTGGCTGTTAAGGTCTTTTTTAATCTAATTCACAGATGAGGCCCCTCTGGTCCCATCTGATAGGTGTGAAACTGGCTGGGTATCAGTCCTAAAGCTGCATTATAAGTTTCTGAAAATTGAAATCTCTGTTTAAATATGGTTTCTCTCTTTTTACGTAAATGCATCCTTCACTCCCCTCTCAAACCATCTGCCTTGGTCCAAAATGTGCAGCTTTAGGACTGATACCCAGCCAGTTTCACACCTATCAGAGGGGCATCCTCTGTGAATTAGATTTAAAAAAGACCTAACAGACACCTACAGCGAGGTGCGATAGGTCAGTCTGCATATGTGTGTATCTTATCTCAGCTTTATAACCTGAACCCCACACGCTCTGCTCTTTGAACTGAGAAAGCTTCTCGGAAGAGAAGCGAAACATCTTCTGTTACAAATAAAGTCCATTTGTTTTTGTCTTGAACTTTTTTGAGTTTTCTGATACGAATGTGTGCCCAGACCCTTGTACTTGAACAGGAAACAAACAAAAACTAAATATGTGTTAAAACTAGCTGGAAATTGCACTGAATGACAGCAAATGCTGAGGTGACAGGTTATGATTCTAAAATAAAACGAGCTGCAGCTATCTACCGCACAAGTGCAACAAAATAAACCAGCGACTCCACTGCCACGAAAACAACTGTGGTGCAAAGTAACGAGCCCAGCTTTTAGATGGCTGAAACAGACCTTGAAAAATGCACTTTTGACAGTGAGGATGCAGGTTTCAATTCATCCCATGTTCACAGATTATGTAACAGCTCCCACCCTATAACACTAAACACAACTTAAAAGAAAATGGATACAAATGACAATAAAAACAGGCAATTCTAAAGTTTATTTATTATTTTATATATATATATATATATATAGATATATATATATATATATATATATA
>NC_056516.1:34480152-34513347 GCF_014905685.2 Nematolebias whitei
CTGAGGCACAGAGGCACACGCTCTATTCAGCCTCTTCTTGACTGCCTGGCTGACATCCGGGACTGGATGGCTTTAAACTTCTTAAGCTTCAATGAGAAGAAGTCTGAAGTCATGCTGTTCCATCCCAGTGGCTCACTCATGAACCATGACATTGACCTTTTCTCTCTAGCCCCGCTAGAGAAACAAAAGGTCACTAATCTGGGGGTGATAATGGACCCGTCCTTAAAACTCAACAGTCACGTAAACATGATGGTAAAATCCTGTTTTTTTCAGCTGAGACGGCTGTCTAAGCTGAAGCCTATACTCTCCAAAAAGAACCTTGAGACAGTGATCCACGCCTTCATAACATCTAGGCTTGATTACTGCAATTCACTTCTGTTTGGAATCAGTCAGTCTTCCATTGCTCGTCTACAACTGGTCCAAAATGCTGCAGCCCGATTTTTAACTGGTACAGGCTATAGAGAGCACATCACGCCAGTTTTGGCCTCCCTGCACTGGCTACCCATTCACCTTCGGATCCATTTCAAAATTCTCATATATGTTTTTAAATCACTGAACAGTTCCGCCCCATCCTATCTCACTGATCTTCTGCAGCCATATGTCCCACCGCGCTCTCTGAGGTCAGCAGACCAGATGCTTCTCTCAGTCCCAGAAACCCGTCGTAAGCTCAGAGGTGACAGGGCTTTCTCTGTTGCAGGTCCACGACTGTGGAATGAGTTGCCACTGAGTGTCCGGCAGGCTCCCGCACTCTCAGTTTTTAAGTCTCGCTTGAAGACCCACTTCTATTCGCTTGCCTTTAACACGGTGTGATTTGTTTTGGCCCGGTCTGTTCTTTACTCTGTTGGCCATTTTAGTTAGCTTCTGCTGCTATTTGTATCTGTATTTCTATTTTATGTTTTCCTGTCTGCTGTGCATGTTTGTGTTCTTTTGTACAGCACTTTGGTTGGCCTTGTTGCTGTTTTAAGTGCTATATAAATAAATTGGTATGGTATGGTATATATATATATATATATATATATATATTATATATATATTATATATATATATATATATATATATAATATTATTATTATTATTATTATTATTAGTCTGTGCAACTGGGAATACAGGTTTTCTTTCACTTGGATGCATGTTCCATCTTTATCAATCCAACGTTCGAATGCAGGTGATTTTCTCAAAAGTGTTTTTGTTCTGCTAATTAATTATTGGCTAGTCCAACTGTCAATCCAAAGAAAACACACTTGCTCATTAGTTATTTTTGCTGTCGATCAAAATACCAGCGTCTGATTGGACTAAACTTTCATTAAAGGGCTGCACTAGAAACCTGCTGTACAATTGGCTAAATAACTACCCAATCCCACAATGCTCTCATTTTATTGGTTGATTTGAATGTCAATCAGAGTTGCCCTTACATTCATTGGTTAATATTTTAAAAGTAGGCGGTTACCTTCTGGAAAATGCGTTTCCTTGTCTATCATATGCAAATCGAACGGCAAGACCGATAAGTCGACTTTTGAGCGTTTAAATATTGTTTCTTATATTTAAATTCCGCATAATTTACTCAGCAAATGGCGTCTATATATGATACGGCTGCGCTAGCTTGGTGCTAAAGTTAGAGCTTTTATCTTAGCTGTGCTAGCTTATCTGGCTGCCCAAACACGCCGCCTTTGTGACTATGGCTACGGATTTACTTTCTGATTTGGACACCCGATTCTTCGCCGATAACCTTCTGACGAGCGAAGACTGGGGTAAGTTAAAGTGTAAGTTATTTATAAGTTGAATTAAAAGGTTGATGTAGCGATACAAGCTAACCGGGTATATGTGGCTCGAGGCGATGCTAACAGGGGCGTTACAGCGACTCACGGTATTTCTATTTCTTTCTCTTTCAGCTGTCGTTTGAGACACAAAACTGTTTATTTAATGTTGGTTTTCGAGAATTGTGCTCTAAATGTCATTAGCACGCGTTCTCGGCGTTATTGCTTCCTCTAAGGAAACCCGGACATGCGTGTTTTATCACCCTGAAACGTGATTACACATTTTATATAACTACTTATAGTTCTTCCCCCTTACATACAGACATTATCCACTTTTGTTGACACGTTTCAAATCTATACTGCCTTTATTTTTTTAGATAAAATGTAAAATGTGTTCTGTTCCCTGAATGGGTTTGTTGACCCTTCTTAACATGGAGTCCCAGTATTTCATCACTCCTAAACAAAGCTAGTTTATTTGCCTAAACAGCTATAACTATGATTGTAAAACCTTTATGCCTCCCAAATCCTCAAAACCTGCTAATAATCTATTTCTATTACATTTTTAAACAGTACCAGAGTATATTAATGTAGTTATTTGGTTACAATTTAGTGAAATCTATTGTTTTTAGTACTTTGACTTTACAAAAGTATACATTAAAACAGCCTTAAAGGTCGATTTAGGTTATAAGCAGCCTATTTAATCTAAGTATTTGCCACAATCTCATTTTCTTCAAACTAACATGAGGTCAACAGAATATCGTGCAAAATTACGAAACAAGCTGAGCAATTTTTACTTTCTTTCTGCGATCAACTGCACACTTTCTTTGTGTGAAATGAAATAACTCAACCACACTTTTTGAAATTATAGAAAACGTTTTTGAAGCTCGCATTGAGGTAGTTGCTGTTTTCTGATGGGAATATTTCAGATCTTTGCAAAAACAAAACACGGCGGAAGGGTTTGTAAACGGAACAGATAGTTGAATTTTAAAGGCTCATATTATTCAACCTTTGATTATACAGGTTAGTCTCGTTGAGCCTCGAGGACTCCTTTACAAGAGAGACCTACCCTCTGTTGATGGTACAGTAGTTTTGCAATGGGAAGGAAAAGGGGAGGCAAGAGATTAATCAGCCCCCAGGAAACAGAAACAGATGGCGTTCAGCCCTCCTCCAGTTTGTGATGGAGCACAAGTGACTCCCAGGAATAAATAGTTTATTGCTTTGGACTGAACTGCAGGAGTCGGCTTTACTCAGCAGGACACGGCCACCGTGCAGACTGATTTCTGCTGTCGTTTTATTTGCAGCTTGGTTCTTTTGACAGTTTCTGAGCCTCGTGTGTAAAATCTCCAGTCGGGAAACATGTTTTGCGCAGAACAATATTACTCTGCAGCTGAACGTGCAGAACGCTCACCTGATTCGTTTCCTCTGTTGTTCCCTGTTAACACAATCTATTGTCGCTAAAGCGTTTGGGTAAATTTGACAGTCAAACTGTGAGGTTTTTACAACCAACTGGAGCTTTAGGACCAAAGTTATTGGTTACTGCCCTACTGGTTGTCTCTTGTAGTCCGTCAGTTAGGTAAAAAAAAAAATTAGACATTAACAGTGGCAGAAAACGGAAAACTTGCAAGAATTCAATAATTATTTTCATTGCTTAGTTTAAAGATTCGGTACATGCATTGTTGGAAAATAGTTAAAATACGTATTAATCAATTTAACAGACTTTGAAACGGCATCTGAAGTTATTTTTACAAGACAAAATGTTGACGTAATAAATATTTGCTGCCCAGATGTGTTCAGACGGGCCAAACAAATTTTAATCTGTAGCATTTATAAAGGTGATAGGATGCAAACAGCAACCATCTGCTTCTATGAAACACCTGGCTGCTTCTGCAGGATGTAGACTCCATAAAAAAGCTCTGATGTGACTTTTTTTTTTTTATTTGTTGGTTTTGTGCACCCTGGACTTTGAAGTCCAGGGTGCACGAGAATCTGCAAGGTATGATGGGAAACATAAGCACTCAACGGATTTTGTAGTTTTCCTGTAAATGATACAAATATTCACTTGACCTATGAACAGAACCAGTTCTTTAGTGAATGTGAACCCAGCTGGTAAATTCAGTTTTCATGTCAGGTATGAGGACTGATATCTTTATTAGTGGTAAAATAAATAACCATGTAGCAGTATTTATAGCAGTCATCAAGAAGTGTAAATGAATGCAAAATAAGATGGGGAAATTATAAATACAAGTATAAGATAGTATAAACAATCACGGTAATATAATTTGTAAGAAAATTGTGTTTGTGGAAAAAAATCTTATTGCAGTGACATGAGAGCGCAGAATGAAGTAAAGCATTTGAAGTCTCGCGGACCAGTCAGGAGATAACGTGGCTCTGTATCCCTGTTCACACAAAAACACTATAAACAGTCTTTTTGTTTTGTCATTGATAAATGACACCAAAATCAACCTAAAATGTTGTAGCAGCGATGCTAAAAACCCGTGTGTGGTGCTTTTATGCAAATATACAAAAACAGGAAACAAGGCGTGGGGCTTGCTCCTAAAGATTACTGACTGGGAAAAAAAAAACCTGACACCACCACCACAACAAAAAAAAGGATGTTCTCATGTTGTAGGTCAGATTAGAAGTTCGGGCTTTGGCATTATTGTTTTAAAATGGTTGTGTTTTGGCCGTCTACATGAAAACACTATAGCTGCATGTTAAGGTTCTTTTCACTGGAAACCATTTTCAAAATACGGTTTAGTGTCTCCTACAGAAAAAAATATGTTGCAAAGCTGAAACAATAATAATAATAAAAAGTTTGTTCTTTTAAAAACATTGTCATGTGGACGGCTTCTATGTTTTTCATCCATTGTAAATGCAAAACGATACAAACTACTAAAATAGTGACAAATGCAAAATACGTACAAGCGTTTCTTTTTACTGTTACATAGTTCCGAGTGAATCATCAAACATTTCATAGTTGTAGTATTAGCTATCTTACACGTGGCTGAGACATCACAGCAGTCACTATTCAGAAATAAGATGTTCATTAGCTGAGCATGTTGTCAATAGTGTTTTCAAGTCAACAAGTCTTGACCATGTTTTTTCTTATCAATATCTCATTGGGACTGAAGTGTTGCAGATCATTTACCACATTTCGTTTCACTGCTCTTTATGTCGAGTGGGTTAATAAATGTCAACCGGGCGCTTTTACACAAGCAGTTACAATAACGAGCTCCACATTGGCTTAAACTTTAGCAGAACGGACATCGCTGACAGCAGCTGTTTTTCCAGCAGATCCTGACTGTTGGTACTTAAAAAAAATTGGTTTCAAAAGTATTACCATACCATACCATACCAATTTATTTATATAGCACTTAAAACAGCAACAAGGCCAACCAAAGTGCTATTAAAGCTGCAGGACACAGAGGAAGTCTTCAAAATGCTGCTGGTCCTTAGTTTAACATTTTACATCAACATGTCATCATCATAATAGTAAAACCAAAGCATGTTCCCCTCCTCGTGCAGAGAACACTTTGTGCAGGAGTTGTATTGATTTCTAAATTTTACAGCTGCATAATTTAGGTATTAAAGCAGGAATCCCAAATAAAGATTAGTTGTTCTTCCTTTTGTGTTTCACATTTTGGTTAAATGTTATTGACATTTTGCTTTATTGCCTTAGAGAACAATTATATTTTCACCCCACTGAGGAGGGTTGTAACTTATACATTTTCAGAGATTTCTGATGTGCTTTTGATTCTGAACTGTTCTCAGATCAGTATTTTGCCCCTTGCCATTTGTTTATTAGTTTCACTCTTTGCATCCTGCTGATGCATGAAGTTTTGTCTCTGCAGATGCCTGTCTGTTCAAGTGTGAGAGCATGGAGGAGGGAGAGGACGGAGACTTGGGTCAGAGGCTGAACTACGAGACATCGGTATGGACACGAAGTGTTTCTGCTCACAGTACAGAACATAAAGTGTAACGGGCTGTTAAAAACTGATACTGTTAAAAACTGATACTTTAACACAGTCTGCAGGAACTCACTAATGCTCACACTTACCAGTAGATACAGTGTTTTTAATTGGAGAGATTATAAGCACGGCAAATTCAGTTAAACTCTATTAAAGTTAGATAAATTGTTCATTTTGGTATGGATGATGGATTGAGGCTCATGTTGTCGTTGCGCTGAGCAATTTTTTGAAAAATCTTTACATGGGACATGTTGTAACAAACGAACAACAAAACACTTCCATTTTTCAATAAACCAATAAACAAAGCAACCTGTGAAGCTTAACTATCCCTCATCTGAGCTCTCTAACAAATGTGAGAACAAGTTTAATCAAAACAGACTTTTTGGAGCATTTTATTTTACATTTTGTGCCTGTCACGATAACAAATTTTGCTTGGCGATTAATTGTCTCAGAAATTATTGCGATAAACGATAATATTGTTAGAAATTTGACAATAATTAGTAATTGTCAAATTTAAGAAGAAATGTTGGTTAATTTTTGCGTGTAGTACCTTTTTGTGACCATTTTTGACTGTTTGAAACGAAGGATGGATAGTGAGGGAGCGAGAAGCGTGTCTAAGAAAAATGGGAGGGAGGCCCCTTGACGTGACGTGGGCCGTCTCTCATTCCTGTTTTTCGGTTTTCAAAACAGCGGACGCTCCGTGTGGTTTGAGCGCTTTAGCATAGCATTTTTCACACAAAGCTTTTAATAAAAAAAATTAAAAAAATCAGTAAACAAGTTCTCAGCTTCTTTTTGCAGAGAAAACAACTTTTTAGACAAAGGCACGGGTTTCAACCATGAATTTTGGAGCTTCGACAAAACAAACACAGGGACCAGCAGTGCCCAGAAGAAACATCGTCTCACAAAACTTCTCAAACTGATTTTTATGATGGCGATGTTTCCCGTGTGGAACTTACTCGAGGCTTTTTATCATCTTATTTCTGACTTTCTGTCATTTGACACTTTCAGTCCTCACTATAAATTTGTTAACTTTTAGCACCACCTCAGGAAAAACAGCTGGTTTGTTGGTAAAACATTTACATAGCCGTTCTTGTTTGGTTTTTGGGAGACGCAGTGCAGCGTGAGCTTTAAATGTTGAGTCAAATTAAGAAGAAATGAGAAGAAGCAACCATCTTTAAAAAAAAATAATAATAAATGCAGCAAATTAGATAGTTTAAGTGGAAGTAAGTAACTCTGCACAAATCTTTGGGAAAGTGCCACAATGCGAATTTATGCAATTTTAGCTTTTTCACCGTAGCTTCACTGGTGTGATTTTATTCCTCAAGTGTCAGCAATATTTCTTAACTTTGCATTACTTTTACAAAGTTATTTGTTTTGAGATGGCACTTGTTGATTTAGTTTACTGTTTAGAAGAGGCTCTGCACATACATGTTGCTTCACACTCAAACTGAATCTAAATACAGCTGGCTGTCGGAGAAGACAGAGATGCCGAGTCATGTTTTTGGTGTTGGATCAATCTGTTGCATCACTCCTTGGTTGGAGTTGCAGGGTTAACAGGATGGACTTGTTGACTGACCTGCAGGAAATGAACGGGTTCAAGTAACTGACGGGACAAACAGAACATTTGTTGTCACTTAAAAACAGTTTGGTGCTCATGTTTGTTTAACTAACCCTGTTTTCATTTGATTGTTTGAGCAGGATAAGCAACTTTAAGTACAGTTAATGCCTAAAGCCACATCATAATCATGATGTAAATAAATCTTCAGATACTTGTTTATCTTACTTAAATGAGATTTGTATCAAATGGTGTGTGTGGTGTTCCTCGCAGCTTAAACTCTGCTTCACTTGTGCAGATTTTAATTTCAATTTAAGAGTTTAGGTTTTTTAATGCAAATTAATCTCAACACATAAACACATTTTCTCCTATAAATTGTTTGCGGTTGTGATTGTATTTGATATTAAATGGGAATTTATTTCCCCCATGTACAATATTTTTGTGGCTCGTTGAAAGCAGTGATCTGAGTAATTTAAGACTTGTTTTACTTTAAGTTCTTTTATTAAATACTATATGTTACAGCTCACGCTTCTTATCTCAGCTTTGTTGCCTTGTCAGTATTAAGCCAGTGCTCGTTTTTTTCACATAAGGTCACTTTTTTTGTTTGTTGCCTTCTGCTATAAAGTGACTCTGGTAAAAATGTTCCTACACAGCACATTCACTTGTTTTCTGTGCATGTTGTCCCTACACCTCTCTTTCTGCCCATAATATTAAAGGAAAGATGAAGACTATTAGATTTTCTGAAGTTGGGAAGTGATCTGCTTTGGTGGCATTTTGTGCTTTGGACTTTTGGTAGAACACAAACACTAAGCTAATTATCCATCCATCCATTATCTTTACCCGCTTCTTCCTTTTTGGGTCGAGGGGGTCACTGGTGCCCCGTAACCAGCAGTCACTGTGCGAGAGGCGGGGGACGCCCTGGACAAGTCTCCGTTTCATCACAGGGACACAGCGAGACAAACAACCATTCAGTCTCTCACTCACACCTAGGAACAATTTGGAGTCACCAATCAGCCTAACATGCATGTTTTTGGTCTGTGGGAGGAAACCGGAGTACCCGGAGAAAACCCACGCATGCACGGAGAGAACATGCAAACGCCACCCAGAAAGGCCCCTGGCTGGGATTTGAACCGGCGACCTGCTTGCAGAGAGGCAACAACTCTACCAACTGCGCCACCTAAGCTAATTGTAAAACTTTATTTTATTTTGGTGTAAAAGATTTAGTATTATTTTAAATGTTAAACTCGTCCTCGGGCTTGTTCGTATTTGTTGGCAGCTGCATGATTTTAGTTTTTCAAAAATCTTTATGCTCACATAAAAGATGAGGACGATATAAGCTGACTGTGTGTCGGCTGGTTGAGCTTAGCAGGCGTTTACTCACCGCCCCCCCATCCCCCCCACACATTAGTTATACACTTGTTTGTTTTTTCTCTTGATCTCTTCTCTTTCTCTTGCAGTTCGACAATGAGCTCGTTCTCACCCTTGATCCTGACAACCGCACGTCGCCATGGCAACACCTCGACAACAACATTCTAACAGGTACAGAGCATCTGGCCGAACGTGGCTCTCAGCTCGGGGTCAAGACTTTTTGGTTTCACGCTTCATTTGTCTCTGAAACCCGAGACGCCTCTTCTTCCAGCGGCGGGTCGAGCCCCTGGAAACCTTCAACCATTTTTTTTTAGTGTTTTTGTAAAGTTATTAAAGAATAGTTGCCTTAATTTCCACATAAAAAGTATTATTGTAGCACATTCTGGATGTGTTTTTGTCTCCGTTAAGTTTCTTGTATAGATCGAAATGCGTAGAAATGTTCAGTGTTTTCTCTTCTCAACACTTTGGACCACCGTATTTATGTTGATATTTTTTAACATTCTTCTAAACATTTAAAGATTTTGTTTTGTTACTTTACTAATCATATTCTGGGGTTTAGTCTTTCACTCTTGCTCAAGCAGTGTTTAATTTATGTTTGTTGGGTGTTTTTAATTTAAATCAAATGTAATGTTTGAGTTCTTTAAAATGTAGTCATCAGTTGTATTAAAAACATTATTCAGATTGCCTGTTTGACGTCTTAACATCAGTCTCCAT
This sequence comes from Nematolebias whitei, assembly GCF_014905685.2. Lineage (NCBI taxonomy): Eukaryota > Metazoa > Chordata > Actinopteri > Cyprinodontiformes > Rivulidae > Nematolebias > Nematolebias whitei. The sequence continues at coordinate 34,489,512 of NC_056516.1, forward strand.
CTTTGTTTTACGTTTCAGGAAACACTTCAGTGATAAAACATGAAATGACAATAACAGAACCTTTACCTGTGGAAATGTGTAAGTTGAGTTATTTAAATCAGGTTTGTTTCACTTTTTTTTTTTTAAGTTCAACCAGTTTTTTAATACATTCTTGGTTTTGTTTGTGTTCAGTGTTCCAGATAAAATCAGAGCCTCCGTCTCCTGCATCCTCGCTGGAGTCCGACTCTTCAGTGTCTTCACCCGACCCACAGGTCTGTTAACATTAGGGACTCTCTTGTAAGCAGTTCACCACGCATAAATGAACATTCCTTATTTTGTGGGGTTTATTATAACAAAACAATTTTATTTCTTAACTTTGGTGCTTTTTATTTAACAGCAAAGAAAACTAGAGATATTGCATTTCCTGCAAAAATGAAGTGTGAATGCCTATTGCTGAAGAACTTGCTGAAAAACAGCTGAAATGAGCCAAAAACTTGCTGAAATAAAGCTAAAATGGAAGAATAAGCCGAACTTAGCAGAAGAAAGAATGCATATTTGCTGAATTAGGTTTAAATAGGAAAAAATGAGCACAAAATTTAGGAAATTATTTAAATTAGCTAAAAATGTTGACATTAGCAAAAATTAGCTGAAAAGTTAGAAAGAATCTTAAACTACTAGAAAGCAGCACAACAAAATATGGAATTAGCTGAAAAAGCTACATTTATTATAAAAACAGCTAAATAGTAGCTGAAAGAGAAAAAGCTGAAACTAGCAGAAATAAGCTGAAAGGAGCATATCAAGCTGGAATTAGCAAAATAAGTTAATTATACTGAAAATTAGCCAAAAATGCAAAAAACTTGGCTTAAACGGTAGAACAAGCCTAAATTAGCAGAAGGAAGTGGAGAGAGCATAATTTTGCCCAGTTAGGCTGAAAGAAGCAGAAATGAGCACCAAAAAGTGGAAATTATCTGAAAAAAGCTGAACTTAAAAAAAAAACCTGCTGAAAGTACCGGTAGCTAAAAAGGCTGAAAGAAGCTGATATAACCAGAAGGAAGTAGAGTACATGTGTGTTGAATTACTGAAAAAAGTAAAAATGGGCGCAAAAAATGTGGAATTGACTTAAAAAGCTAAAATTAGCATTAAAAACATCTAAATAATAGCTAAAATAGCAGAAAAAGCTGAAATTAGTAGACGTACGCTGAAAAGAGCTTAACAAGCTGAAATTAACAGAGAAGTTAGAAGAAGCACAAAATTGTTGTAATTAGCAGAAAGAATCTGAAAGGATCACAAAACAGCTGAAGTTAGCTGAAAGCAGCTGAAAAAGTTTACATTTGCACAAGAAAGCTGAACCAAAACAAAACGTGAAAGGAGCAGTAAAAGGTTGTAAACGGATCTAAAGATTTGAAGGATGTAAAATGAGCTCGGTTGATTTTCTACGAGAACAAAAAAATGTCAGAAAAGGCTAAATGTTTCAAAAAGCTAAAGTTGCACCAATACCAAAAGTCAAAGCACCCTTTTCCTGAACGAGCTGAACGTTTTGAATATGATTTGTTGAAGTAGCACAAAAACCGTGGAATGAGAAAGATGCTGAAATGCGTACAGAAGAAAAATGGATCCCAACAGTGTGAATGCTTCATAACACAAACGTCTTCAGACTGGGGGACAGTCTGTCGGACAACGTGAAGCAGAAAAACACCCAAAAGTCCAACACGTCATTGTTTCATTGTCCTCTTCTCCTCAGATTACAGTTAAAAGTGAAAACCCTCCAACTCCTCCGTACATGTATGGGGATGTGCTGTCTCCGCCATTGGGGACGATGGAGGTAACCATGGCAACGCCATCAGTACCCCCGCTTCTGACCCACATACCTACAGTGACTCAGACACAGCTGCAGACACCGTTGACATCTGTCCCAGCCGTCATCAGTGGAATACAGACACAAGCTGCAGGTACCACTTGTCAAGTGTTGGATCAACAAGAGCCTGCCCTTCTCCTCAGAGTATGAAACAAAGATCAGGTTGCGCTCTTTTTTTACTCGTGTAACGTTTGTTGTTGTTCAGCGCTCATCGCCGCGCCACTTTTGCAGACGTAGATCTAAAAACGGGATTTTTCCTCTCACGTTCATGTTTTAGCACTTAGCTGTCAGCGTCTAGCCTGAAAGGAGAGCTCTCAGTTTACCCCCTCCTCCTCTGCACAGAGACCCCGGGGCAGCCCTGACACAATGGAGGGTGTACAGTACGAGTGTGGGAACTCCTCTGCAGATGAAGGGTGTCTGATGGGATGTAACCCAAAACGGGGAGGACTGTTGCACACTTTTTGTCTTGTGAAGTTCTATACTGCGTTCATTCATACATTCACAGAACTTCTTTTACTGTACAGCTGTGTAGGCTACACATGTTGTATTTTATACTCGCATGTAAACAAATGCATCACAGGTACAGTGAGATAATGGCTCCCATCTTTTTATTAAAAGGTCTGATTTAGTCTTATTTTAAGGTGCAGTTGTTGTTTTTTTGTTTACTGTTTGGAAAATAACCTCAAACTTGTTTATTTGTTTCCAGTCCTCCCGAGTTCAACAACATTAAAAGCTAGCACCATCCTCAGCACCAAACCTCCCATTCAGCCCCGACCGGTGTGTGTCACCACCCTCCCCGTCCCCCAGAGCCCCACACCAGCAAAGACCCTCATATTGCAGAGCCTCCCCTCCATGGACCAGACCAGACCAGGTAGGGAGTTTCTTTTTTATTTTTTTTTATACATTAAACTTCTCTAATGAAGCATTTGGTCACACATTTGTCATCTTTCCTCCTCCAGTCGTCCTCTCTCCGTCCGTCTGCCTCAGTTCAGCTCCTGCTATCGTCAAAGTGGAGCCCGTCTCTCCCAGCATCCCCCAGCACTGTTCTAGCCCAGCTGCCGCCTCCTCCACCAGTAAACCCATCGTCCCGGCGACCACACAGTTACCGAGCAACAACTCCAACGATATTGATGTAAGCAGGCTGGATGTGACTCCCACAGCTTCCTGAAACACGATCACTCGAGTGTTCCCATTTTCTGACCGTCGCATTAATGGGCTTTAAAAACAACTCCCGTTTATTTTATTGAATAAAATCTGACGGTTTTATATTTGAATCTTTTATGAAACTTGTTTGAACTAATTTCAGTGATAAATAAACACTGTCATACGCCTGTTTTCCTGTCCTCACCTGACTCCCCCCTCTTTAACAACTGTCCTTTTTTGACATTTCTAATCTCTTTATTAATAACTTATCAAAACCTCGCGGTGTTTGTTTCTCTCGACGCCCTCCTCGCGCAGATGAAGGTGCTGAAGCGGCAGCAGAGAATGATAAAGAACAGAGAGTCCGCCTGCCAGTCGAGAAAGAAAAAGAAGGAGTATCTGCAGAACCTGGAGGCTCAGCTGAGGGAGGCCCAGCAGGAGAACGAACAGCTCCGGAGGGAGAACCAGGCGCTGAGGGAGAGACTGGCTGGCAAAGAGGTACCGAGATAATAACAACTTTACGTCGATAAACATCTTACAGCAACTCACGGCCATAAAGGAATATGAAGAGGTTTGACTGGTTTTGTCAAACATGGTGCTGGAAAGGAACCGGATTCCAGGTTAAAGTTAGATTTTAGTGGGATTAAAGAAAAGAGTGCATCTCATCACCTTCTCATTTTTGACAATATGTAAAGAGCTGTGATTGGGGGAAAGTTTCTGCAGTGACTGTTGAGCACAACTCTGGAATAACGAGAGTGGAGAAACGAGATCTGAAAACTGTTCAGCACGAAACAAAAGACACAAAGACAAATCTGTTGAACTCGTCCAACCTGTTCCTAAACTCCCAGAATGTAGCAGTGGTTCACCAGGTGTCACCAAATCAACAGCAACGTGCACGTCTGTTTACAAAGTGACAGGAAGTTTTGCTCGTGTCAAAAAATGCAACACGTGACGTTTCTAAATTCCAGTTTTCTTGTTTTTGTTTCAGAGTGGCGACTCTGCCAGTAACAAGAGGGCCGTGTGTGTCATGGCCGTCCTGCTCTTCATGACCTTTAGCTTTGGACCTGTCAGGTATCTGCCGTCCGCTCCCTTTCAGACAAAATCCTTCTTTAAATCCAGTTTTGTTCAGATTTTTTTTAATAGTGTGAACGTTTGTGAAACGATCACACTATTGTGATCCATTTTTTTCTTCCATACATTTTTCGGCATGATTCTCGTGCCGTTTTCAAGTTATTGCAACAAATCATGAATCAAAACGTTCAGCTCTTTCAGAACAATCCTGCTATGGTTTTTGGTTTCGGTGCAACTTTTAGCTTTTAGAAATATTTAGCCTTTTCTGCCACTTTTTATTTTTCTCATAGAAAATGAGCTCATTTTACATCCTTCACGTCTTTAGATGTGTTTACAACCTTTTACTGCTCCTTTCACGTTTTGTTCTGGTTCAGCTTCTTTTTGCTTCCTTGTGCAAATTTAAACTATTTTTCAACTACTTTCAGCTGTTTTGTTGCTAATTTCATTATTTTATTTTATTTTTTTCAGATAATTTTTATGCCCATTTCTTTTTCTTTCAGCCTAATTGCGCACACGTGTTTTTCTGATTTCTTCTAATTCAAGCTTGTTCTACCTTTTTAGCATTTTTAGCTAATTTCAGCTGTTTTTAGATTAATTCAAAAATTTCTGGATAATTTTTGCTACTTTCAGCCTAATTAATTTCTTTCTGCTAATTTCAGCTTGTTATGCTCCTTTCAGCTTATTTCTGCTAGCTTCAATTTTTTCTTATATTTCAGCTACTATTTAGCTGTTTTAATGCTACATTAAGCTTTATCAGCTAATTTCACATTCTTAGAGCTCTTTTCAGCTCCTTCTGCTTCCTTTTAGTAGTTTAAAGTTTCTTTTTGCCTTTTCAGCTAATTTCAGCTGTAGTGGACTAGGCCCATGTCAAAAACTAAGTCTAAGGTCAAAACTCTTGACCTTTAGAACCTTGTGGGACAGGAACTGTCATTTCATTCATTTGAACTCAGAAATACAGGTGCACCCATCCTGAGACTTTCTTTCTTGAAGATTCAAGTGAAAAGAACACTCTCTTTTATTATCATTACTATTTTTCAAATGTTGATAATCAAAGTGTCTTAGTTCAAACCATTTTAGGTGTTGCAGTGAACTAATCAATTTTATTAACTGAGTAATGATTTTTATTCTCATGTCAAAGCTGTTACAGAATAATTATGCATTTTCTGATTTCTGCTTTTGAATGAGCAAGTGTAAGTTGGTCCAAGGTTGGAATAAAACGCAAAACAAGTTGTTATGTTAAAACTGTCATGTTTTTAAAATCCTCTCAGACGTAAATAGAGAAGTTTTGGCACCTGTTGCTGAAACAGCGCCAAAACAAAACTCTCTCTGTCTGTGAGAACATTTCTGATCTGTTTCATAACAATTCTCGCTGTCTCTAACCTCTTACGTCACAAAACACACCCCGTCTGGTCGTTTCTGACCAATGAACAAATCCCAAAAGTGAACCGGGAAACAGCTCTTTAAAATGTCAGTACTTCCTGGTCTACTCGGTCTTGGTTCTGTTGAAGTTCTGATGGAGTGCTGTTGGAGTTCTGCTGGATACACAGTCCAACCAGTTCTGTGAGAGACGGGATGATCCTGACAACAGAGCTCTTCCGAGTTCCATGGGATTATAACATTTTCCACTGAGGTGAATATGTGTCGAACAGAGCCTCGCCATTACTTCGGACGAGTAACAGCATCCTACTGAGACGCTGAAAGGGTGCGTTAAACGGAATCTCACCTGAGACATCTCCAGGTAAAGGAGCCGATTTCATCACCTAAGTGTACTGTAAGGAAAAGCTGAAGAAAGCCGGAGAGTGTCGATTCTGGTGAACACATTTCACCCCTCACACACCATCTTACTCCCTCTAAACTTCTTTCCATCTTTAAACTTTTCTATCAAGTAGAAATTCTTCCAGATATTTTAGAAATGTCTGTGTAAAATGCTCACCCACATTCATGTGGGTAAAAGATCATAATTGTACAGTTTTCATAACATCGCTGTGGTGAAGCAACGGAAAAATCATGGCCGTATGATTTTTCCTGATTGATTGCTTATGTTGTTATTTTCATAATTTGCCAAATTAATGTAAATGTTTGATGTTAAATTTTGATTCTGTAAATAAATGACCGCATTCATTTTGATGGGTCAAATATAAATGACGTCTCACGTTTGCATTTCCTTAAATTCAATGCACGTTTTATTCAGTCCAGAAAAATGAGGAATCCGTGTTAATTGATGAATATATCTGAGCATCTGTTCATCTACACAGCCTTTTTTTTTTTTTTTTTTTAGCAAATTTCTCATTTTTTGTTCTCATTTCTGTTTATTTAACCCTAATTCAGCAACAATATGTTTTTTCTGCTTTCTTCTGCAAAGTGAAACAAACTGCTTGTTCGTCCATTTCAGCATTTTTTGGTTCATTTCAGCTGTTTTTCAGCAAGTTCTTCAGCAACAAGCATTCACACTGCATTTTCACAGGAAATGCATTTTCTTTAGTTCTAGTACCTTTTTTAAGATAATTGAAGTTTCTATGTTAAGTTCAAACATAGTTTTTAGTTGTTTTTTATTTTATTTTAGAAACTAATGTCAGTCTTAATTGTTTGTACGTGCATAATTTTAAAAACTTTGTTTATTTTCTGTTACTCACTTGTGTTAAAGAACTAATGAATATTAGAATTACTGGTAAGAGAGCAGTTATAATTAGTTTTATTGCTCTTAAATCGTCTGTTGCTGTGCCAGTTTAATGAAGTTGAGCTTTATTTTTTAATCTCAGATTTGTAAAGAAAGAAGAAAAAATAAATAAAACACTTAAAATCACTGAATTGGCCTCACAACTCGGTAATTTTTCATTTAGAAGTCTCTTCGGTGTTAACCAAGTATTAATTGTGCTCTCATAATAGATGTCTCAAATAAAAAAATTTATCACTGATAACATTTAACAAAATGTAGGTTTATTTCTTCTTGAGTGATTTCTTTGTTTTGTTTGGTCTCCGCAGCATCACAGACAGGAAGTTGTCGACAGATCTGCAGGAAGATGTCGTGTCGTTTTCGGGACGACGGCTGCTGGAGATCGAACAGCAGCAGGCGGCGGCGGCGGCGGCTCAGCCTCCCAGCAAAGTGGAGGACAAGACAGAGATGGAGGAGGACGGGGGAGACGAGCGATGGAGGAGAGGAGAGACCGAGAGATATGCACCAGAGTCTTTTCAGTTCCGGTGAGACACTTAACAGCCTCATATCTGTGCTCGGTTCCATTTCAGCTGGGGCAATAATGCACACCCATACCATCAGAGAGGCAGGCGTACATTGGAGGTTTTGTTTTTGAGGCAGCAGTTAAATGTGGCTGTCAACCCAAACACATTTTTAAGAAACTTTCAGAAAGCTCAAACGACAACATTGTTACTAGGACTGGGCGATATCTCGATATTTAAAAAATATCGATAATTTCACACGTGATATAAGACGGGACTATATCGATATTTCTACATCGAGTTATAATTAGACTTGAAAATCCATGTAGTTCATTTTCTCCTGTCTGTGCTAACTTCACGTGGCCCCTCCTCCCTCACTGACAAACCCAACCCCCTCGTCCGCATGCTCTCCTCCCACTTCCTGCTTCTCCATGTGGGCGGGAGTTTAGCACAACAAGTAAACATGGGACAGGATATCAAAGAGCAGCTTAGCTGCTGAGCAAAAAGAAAAACAATGGCTGTTATTTGGAGACGGTTTGGATTTAAATTCTCAGATAAGCAGCAGGAAAATGATTTCTGTAGACGATGCCGAAAAGAAGTCCCGACAAAACAGACTTCAGCTTCCCTCCCTGAGACAAACCACGGCTCAGAACTCATTTAGCCGTGCTGTGCCTTATGAGAAGAACAGTGAGAGGTGGCGCAACATTAAGAAAGCAGCTGCTTATCTCGTCAAAGACACGGTCCCAGTCTCAACTGTGGAACAAGACGGCTAAAGACCACGGGGCTAAGTTGTCGTGAAGGCGGCACAGATGAAGGGGATTATTATTTAATAGATGTAAATAGGTTATTTTTAGACATTTGTTTTGTACTGTTACAGCTGTTTGTGAATAAATGTGCCTGTGTGACAATTGGGACAAAGCTTTGACTCAGAAATATGTTTTTGTTATTACTTTACATAAAGAAAATAAATTGAGGTATATATCGCCATTCATCTGAAAATATCGTGATATTAATTTTGGTCCGTATCGCCCAGCCCTAATTGTTACTAAACTTGCTTTTCAGTGTTCTTTCTCAAATGTTTTACTTCATCCCTCAAATGACGTGTTTATACTTATATTAATCACTTTTATGTTTCCTTGCAGTTCGTTATTTTCTGGGATGCTAATATGCAAATATTGAAAAATAATTATGTAACGTAACTGGTTTTTCAGCACATCCTTCATTACACATGGAACAACAGGTTCCTCTGCAGGTGATTCACTGGCTGCAGTGAAACTCTTAACTGAAGGATTTTCATCCCTAACTTCTAATCCAACATTAAAAACAACCCCAATCCTGAAAAGCTTGGCAGGTTAAATGTAGACTAAAGCGAATGCAAAGATTTACAAATCTTATAAACGTTTATTATATTCACAGTGGAACATAATAAACATATCAACTTTTTAAGCTAAGAAATTGTACAATTAAAAAAAAGTTTTTAATTTTATTTAATGGTAGTACACTTACTTTTACATTTAGTTTTTTTTGTTTCTGCACCATCGTTTTGTGATGTGTTACTGCCATAAACTAAAATTTACATCATTAATTTTCCTTAACATGGATAAAATGCAGTTTAAACATTTGATATGTTTACTGTATTTAATTTTAAGTAATTTTGTGATCAACATCTCAGAAGCTTTGGAGTTGGGGTTGCATGTTTCCATATGGAGGATTGCTCAGTACCTCACCATCTTCATGCATTTAATGTATCTGTGTGCAGAAACCTGAGTGGCATGTTTAGTGACATGAAGGACTTGGCCCTGCAGGAAATCGACCGTTACTTCACCTCCTCGGGCTGCCGACAGTTCAACCGCTCCGAGTCCCTCAGGTCAGTCTGACGCCGTTAAAAACCTTTATCGCACATTTGTGCATTTGATGCCCCCGCTTTTTTTTGCAGCTTACATTCAAATACATTAGGTGAACAGATCCACAACTTCCTGCTACTCTTTCAATGCTCCTTTTTTTTTTTTTTTTCATTCTCCATCTTGTTGAAGCTCCAAAATTCACGGTTGAAACTTGTGTCTTCGTCTAAAAAGTTGTTTTTCTCTGCAAAAAGAGGCTGAGAACTTGTTTACTGATTTTTAAAAAATTTTTTATTAAAAGCTTTGTGTGAAAAATGCTATGCTAAAAAGCTCAAACCACACAGAGCGCCCGCCGTTTTGAGAACCAAAGCGAGACAGCCCATGTCACGTCAAGGGGCCTCCCTCCCATTTTCTTAAAGAGACACGCTGCTCGCTCCCTCACTATCCATCCTTCATGTCAAACAGTCTTATACTGCCATCTAGTGGTTAAAAAAGATACTACACACAAATTAACCAACATTTCTTCTTAAATTTGACATTACGAATTATTGTCAAATTTCAAACAATATTATCGTTTATCGCAATAATTTCGGAGACAATTAATCGCCCAGCAAAATTAGATATCGTGACAGGCCTATGTACGCGGCACTCAAAAATCTGTCCAAATGAACTCGTTTCGCTTAATGCGCCTTATAATCCGGCAAAGTTTGATTTGATACCATTTTTTGATGCGTTCTCCGTGTTTGTGAGTCCGTCTGTGTTTATTATCAGCTGCGTAAACGGACGTGTTTTGTGTTGTTCAGGCTGGCTGATGAGCTGAGAGGTTGGGTTCATCGACATCAGATCGACAGGAAGAAGTCTGGAGGAAAACCAAAGATCGCCAAGAAGGCAAAGATCACCCAGGTGACCTTTCACGTTCATTAAGACGATCTCTTTTGTCCACACATTAAAGACAGAACTCCATGACGGTTATTATTATCAGGGGTGTTGTGCTTTTAGCTCGTCAGGTTTATACAAAGATCTTTGTTCTTATTGTCTTTTGACACAGAAAGCTCAGCTGCGGAAGACGAACTTCTCCAGATATCTGCCAATCCAGGCTCACGGCTCCATAGAAAGGTACCCACGACTCTTCACTGTTCGATGGATACATTTTTGAACAAGTTGGTTTAACTGTGTAACAAAATTTTGTTTGACCTTTTATGTTTAAATAAAACTTAACGGAGTATGTTTCTTTGAAAGGATTTTTGATGCTTTAGTTTGAGTTGGATTGTTTGTTTCCTTTCTGGTTCTTCCACAGTCAGCTGAAGGTTCTTCCTGGTCCGGAGGTCACCTACAGCGACTTCCTGGATGCAATCGATCGCAGAGAGGACACCTTCTACGTCGTGTCTTTCAGGCGGGTACGACATCACAAAGGTCGTTTACAGTTTTGGACCAGTTTTTGAAAACCAGTTATGAAGCAGGCGAACTGCCTCCTGTTTGTTTGTGTAGGACCACCTGCTACTTCCTGCCATCAGCCACAACAAAACCAGCCGACCCAAGATGTCTCTGGTGATGCCAGCCATGTCCGTTAACGGTGAGTCGAAGTATCTGAAAGGCTAAAATGATCGTTTTGGTCCATTCGCTTGCTGCTCACTCTTTTGCTCCTCTTCCTCAGAGAGTCTGTACAACTCGTCTCACGGCTACGAGATGATGATGCAGGTGGACTGCGAGGTCATGGACACCCGAATCGTCGCCATCAAGTCATCCGCCGTCCCTCCATCCCTCCGTGACCCGACCCCGCCTCCTTCCTCTTCGCAGCACGGCGCCCACCATCACCACGGCAACAACACGTCGCTCCGAGGACGCCACCAGCATCACGCGCCATCATCAGCAGCCTCGTCTTCACAGCAACCTCTACCCGCCCGCAGACGGACGCCCGAATACTTGATCAGCCAGTCAGACGGGGTCTGAAGAGGCGTTGTCATGGTAACGGTAGCAGGAAGAGAAGAGTATCGGTCTGATGGTGAGTTGGATGAAGAATCAGAGGAAGCATCTTTAAAAATGGCTCCTCTGACAATAATTTCTGCTGATTCTGACGAGGCAGAAATCCAAGAAACCCACCAGAGTCCTGACTTTTCATTCAGTCACTGCTCCTGCTGTGATTTAGTGGAAAAACTTCAGAAAACAAAGTCATAATATATACTTTTACATATATAGATATTACAAAAAAAACAATCGGGGCAACACGTTGCACTTAAAAACTGTCCTGCATTTTGTTTTTTATTTAAACGTGAATACAGCGTGGCAGACCATGAAAGTGCTGAGAGTCAAAAAGTTAAATTTCTTTCTGATGTCTTAAGTTAAAAAACAAACATCTGGTCTGGTTTTTTTTTTTTATAAAGGGGAACTCCCAATACGCCACTGATACTGTCACCATGAAGATAATGTGTGAAATATTCAGGAACGTGCAGCGGTTTCATGGTCTGGGTGAAGGTTTCTGTGGAGTTTGTATATTTGTTGTACATACTGTAAATAATCTGCAGAAACACTGAGGGAACACGTTCGTTATAATCTGGTCTTGGGATGAGCTACACAAAAAGAAGTGACTGAGATCTGGGGAACATTTGGGGAACTATTTTGAATTTAACGAAGGAGAACATTTTGCATTGCGTGTCCCAGGATACAAGTGTCTCAGTTACCAAAAGTAGCCGAAATTTAAAAACTTTGTCTGAGCCACGGGCCACTTTCAGCTGATACATTAACCGATATCTTTTCTTGGTTGCAGGTTCATAAACGAGTTTGATCTGTTTCACTTGATGTTCCGTTTGTCCACACTAAGTGATGTATTTATCAGTTGTTGTTTTTAAAGAATAAATTAGGAGAGATACAATATATTACATTTAAATGATCATCTTGGGACCAGATTTGGCCTGTGGCTCTTTTGACATGAAAATATTCATATTTTAAATTATAAAACCTTAAAACTATATATGCTATCAACAAATATTGGCACACAGACAGATCATCGATAAACTTTCTGATTGTGATGAAAAAACAAGAAGCTTAAAAACAGAAAAGCCTTCAAATGATTTTTCTTTGGTAAATGTTTTCTATTGGATACGAGCGCCGACAGCTGCTGCGCGTTAAAGGACCTTACTGGGGCTGACTTTAAAAATTATTAAAAGTTATCAAAATTCAAAAAGGATGGTTAAAAATACTCAAATCAAAAATTTTCTGCTTAAATCTTTATTTTAATTTTTATTTTTTATAGAAATGTTTTAGATTCTTTTACATAATGGGTGTAAATTTAATGATTTATATCGTTTTTTTTCCTGGACAGCAGACACTTGAGCTGAGGTTATTGAGTATTAGCTCGAGGGTTCATTTAGAAAATGTAAAATAATTAGTTTTAGGAGACGATTAATTTTTAAAAGCGTCACATGACGCGTTGACGATGTTGTTTTGACTCGATAAAATAAAATAAAATAAAATCTCAACCGAAGCAGGATCCTAACCCGTTAACATGTTTTATGACACGCCGAGCTGTTAAAGCTGATTTCTATCATTTTAAAGTTTCTCCTGCAGCACATAAAACCAGCCGAGAGCCTCGGAAAGATCCCGCGTCCACTTTTTTTTATTATTATTTATAACTGTAAATATTACTGTAGATAGTTTTTTTTTTTTTTTTTTTTGCATGTTTTCTATTTTTTCACATCAAAAAGTGAAAACGCGATGAAATGTCAAGTTGTTTCGTGTCTATATAAAGTAAAATATTTTATATTTATGTTCAGTTGGGACCAATCAGCAACTCTGTTTAAAGTGCAGCTTCTGTCCTGATAAATACAAGTTTATTCTTTATTATTGTAAATAATTTACTAAACAAAATGTAAAAAAACGAGTTTTCTCTTCTAGAAACCAGCTAAAGGAAACATTAACATTCTTTATTATAACCTCAAAAATCTGATTTGTAACATTTTTTAATCACATGTATCTTTTATCAACTTAAATACAAAACATATTTACATATTTGACTTCGTGTTAAACTCTTCTTTACCGAACAAAACGGGGAATTTTGGGATCAAGTTTTCTTTCTGCTTCTCTGATGTAAATATTTCTGTTTTTGTTTTGTGGCGTTTCAGGAGCTCAAACTGGACGTTTTATGAATTTCAAACCACAAACTTGTTTTGAGACTTTTTCAACTCCGAGTGACTTATTTTATTTATTTGTTATAGTTTTTGGAAGCTCTTTTTGGATAATCCTGCGCCATTGCCTCCTTTCTGCGGCGCTCCTGCTCAGCTGTTCTGCACATCTTCCAGATGTTTCTCTGAACTCGTTGAAATGTTTCCGCATCTTCAGTCTAGACTCCACTGAGGAGTCTAGAATAAAATCTTCTGCTTCTTTATTTTATTGCTTTTTAAAATGTATTGACTCATTTTGTTACTTTTCTGTACAGAAATGCCAAGATGAAAAACAAGCGGGCACAAAGTTAAAAGTGTAAACGTTCTGTGAGTTTGACTCCGTCTCTCGGTTACTGCTCAGATTCAGATTTCTGGGTGAAGTCTGAAGAATAAAAACTTTTAAATATGAAAAGCCGTCACTGATTCCTCCGTTATTTCAGACTGAAGACCAATTTAAAAAATAAAGAATAGGAAGTTCTCTGTTTTAATTCCCATTTTTGTAAAACCGCTAATGTAAAAAAAAATGCACAGCTTGTATGTTGGTGGAAAACAAAATGGATTTTCACAGTAAAAACGTCATACGAGACATTTTAAGTTGAATCAATTAGAAAAACTATATTAAAATGAGCTATTTTGTTTATTTAAACCTTTTATTTTACCAGGAAATAAATCCATTGTGATGATTAATCTCTTTTATGAAGATGTTCTGGGCAAACAAGCCATTAGAAATGCACCGTCTTAATACCAGTACTGTATTTTTTGGATTATAAGGTGCACGTAAATTCCTTTTAATGTTCTCAAAAATCAACAGTGACCCTTATAATCAGGTGCGCCTTATGTTTTAATTGATTCTGGCTGTGCTTGCTGACCTTGAACCGATTTCATGTGGTACACGGTGCTCAACAATCTGTCAATGTTTTAGTTTCGCTTCATGCACCTTTTATAATCCGAAAAATACGGCAACGGGTACAACAAAACATCAGGTAATAAAACAAAATACAATGCAAGTTTTAAAAAAAGTCACAATTTAAGACACAGGTGCAAGATGTGACTAAAACCGCAGACAGTTTTTGTTTAAAAATAGATAAAGGAATAAAAATGCAGTTTATATAGCGTCAAGCCACAACAGAAAGTCATCTCAGGGCACTGAACAGAAACATATCTATATATATATATATATATATATATATATATATATATATATATATATAAATAAGTAAATTAATAACATTAAGTATATTACAGTACAGTGTGTTATGTTACATTAATAACATTAACATTAATTAAAAGACTAACCTCATCTTAAGCTGCAAATCATCCCAAGACCATGGGCTGAAATAGGACAAACTCATCCTGACTGACTAAACCAGCTGTTTATCAGTTATTTATCAGTTCTTATTTGTCATACGCACCACGTGGTGGCACGAAATTGTATACACAGGGTCCCAGTTACATCCAACAAAAGTATAAAATGTAACAAAAAAAAACAGTAAGATTGAAAAATATGCAAAGCACTAGTAGTACAAAAAACAATAATACACAGTAACAATACACTTTCATGCAAAGAAAACCCTAAGCTTTCATAGTCAATTCTCTAATTTCATTCAAGGATGTGATTTAACACCAATTTGCACAGTCTACATCTAAAATATCACATTTAAAGTTGGTTAAATGTTATTGAGTTTAATTACTAACATTAGCCACTAGAGGGCGACATTACGCTGCAGATCTTTGGAAACTTCCCATAACTCATGTCAGACAGATGTGAAGCAAAACCAAAACATCTGTTTCAGGAGACTTTAATCATAAACACCCAGCACATGACTTTAATCCCACCAGGAGGTAAATGAGTCCAAACGGAGCTGAGGTTTATTCACGTAAAGCCTCCAGGATCACACTGTTGTATCCAGAACAGGATTCTGTAAAGCCACTAAAGCAGGACGTGACCCAGAGGAGCTGAGGTGCTGCACGGCGGACGGTGCTAAGTCACTCTTTCTTATCCACGATGGAGAAGTCTGCAAAGTTTTACAGGACTCACATTTTCCTGCTTGGGTTTTGAAAATCAAAGTTTGTCGGTTACGTTAGCACAGCTGAGCTGCAGAACACGATGCAGAGTTTGTGTGGGTTGGATGATGTCACGCTGAGGGCTGTTGGTCTTGAGGCTTGGGGTCCAGTGGGACTCGACGGCGTTTAAATCTGCAGCTTACGACAGACTCGCCACGCTCCTCAGACGCTCGTCAGGTTCATCGACAACAAACCAGCTGCATATTTTTTTTGAAAATATGAGGCAGCAAGCATCGTTCCATCAAATGAAACAAACATGTTTTACAACCTGTTAAAAAGTAGCATACAAACCATAATTTATAGCCTAAACATTGTAGATTATCTTCAGTCTGTTTAATTTAGAGGCTCCTGCTGTGGTTTGTGTTGAAGGTTGGAATTAACATAAAAGGAGCAGATAATTGCTTTAATTTGAGCTGTCGTTTTATAATTATTCACAAATTATTCAAAGCCTGGCTGTTTATTTGCTCGTTTGGTCTGTGGAGCGTTTACAGCGTTGATGAGCGCACGAGACAAGTGCAGTGAAGCTGTTTGTGCCGTAATCTAGGAAAATGTCTTGTAGCTGAAGCTGTAGAGATGTTTACAGACCCTGAATATTTCTGTGAATGCCTGATTGTTAAAACAATAAACAGTTAAAGTAGACTTGATGGTCTCTGGGTAAAGCAGTGGCCTGGTCAGATTTAATATTAAATAAAACTGTTCCCAGTGGGACAGCACTGGTTTCTTATTTGTGCTGTTCTTGTCGTTTTGCTCCACACCGTTGAGTTTTGTCCAATAAAAAACGTTAAGTTGCCACAATCTCCACTGCAAATCAAAGATTTTTCCGATAAATAGGAACCAAAGCGAGCGTTGACCTTTTCTCGTGATTAAATTTGCATTCCTCTCACTTTTCAAGAGACGGAGAAAGAGAAATAAAAACCATTTTAGAAGTTTCTTCTAATTATTTAACTCGGAGAGATGAGACCATTTGTTTGCTGCAGGGAATTTAATGTAACGAGTGATT
This sequence comes from Nematolebias whitei, assembly GCF_014905685.2. NCBI lineage: Eukaryota > Metazoa > Chordata > Actinopteri > Cyprinodontiformes > Rivulidae > Nematolebias > Nematolebias whitei. Next base: position 34,505,793 of record NC_056516.1, read on the forward strand.
TTCAAACTTAATAACTTAACAACTTCACATATTAACGCTGAGGATAGTCGGCCTTTTTCTGAATAAAATCATTTCTAGACTCTGAGACACAACAACAGTTCTGTCTGAGTTTATTGCACTTTCCATCCAGTTCCCAGACTCATTATTGTTAATAAAATAAAATTCAGTTTATTTATAAAGCGCCAAGTCACAACAGAAGTCGTCTCAGGGCACTGAACGGAAACATTCATATATAAAAATAATAATTTAACATTATTTATCTGAGGAGCAGACTGCTTTGAGTTTAACTCCATCGCAGAACTCTCATTTTGAGCAAACATGAAGGCGACAGTGGAAAGGAAAAACTCCCTCATGAGGAAGAAACCTTTAGCAGAACCAGGATCAAGACAAGTGGTCATCTGCTTCGACTGGCTGGGTTTGAGAGGAACAGATACACAATGGCAGCTCAAGAATCACGTTAAGATAGAAATAGTATCAAATGAAAACTATTCATTTATTTAAAATTATTTTAAGAAATGTGGTCAGTTTGTCCTCTAGTAGTTTAAACCTATAGCAGCATAACAATCCAACCCTAACTATAGGATTCATCAAAAAGGAAAGTCTTAAAACTGGACAGTGTGTCAGCCACATGGACAGAAACTGGAAGTTGGTTCCACAAGCGAGGAGCCTGAGAACTGAAAGATCTTCCTCCCATTCTGCTTTTGGGAACTCTAGGAACCGCGAGTAAACCTGCAGTCTGAGAGCGACGAGCTCTGTTAGGAAAATATGGGACAATAAGATCTGTAATATAAGATGGAGCTAGGTTGTTGAGAGCTTTGTAGGTTACAAGTAAGATTTTGAACTCTATTCTGGATTTGACAGGGAGCCAGTGGAGAGAAGCTGAAACTGGAGAGAGATGATCTCTCCCATTAACTCCAGTTAAGACTCTGGCAGCAGCATTTTGAATTAAATGAAGACTTTTTAAAGAAGTATTCGGACACCCAATATTAAAGTTGTTGTTTTTTTCACGTCACTGCTCAACAGATGATTTTTTTATTTATTTATTTTATTTGATTTGGGGGGGGGGGGGGGGGCAGAGCAGAAAAAAAAAAGAGGAAATAGCCAATAATTCAAACAAGAGAATAACAGTGCCTGTTTTGTGTTTTATTCCGTGCACAAAATAAAAAGGTTTGATTGATATTATGGTTCCATTGACAAAATCCCATCTGCACATGCTGCACAAACTCATCACACTTTAACATTTTTCAGTCAGGTCATCTGGACGGTTTCTTTGATGGTTTCTTTGGTACGCCCCCTCCTCCATTGCCGGCCCTCTTCCTTGTTGACAGTCGTGTCAAACTGGTTGAAACCATCTTAGCACCAACAAAACTGGTTTGTTCCACTTTGGAGTAAGCTGTTGGGGGAAGAATCAGTTTTGTTGTGTGTTTCCTTGACTGATGAAGCCTTCTGGATCAAAGGCGAAACGTTTCAGCACAAAAAAAGAAACTGTCCAGATAACCTGACTGAAAAATGTTGGATTGTATACCTGGATGATTGAGCATGGACTTTGTTGTCATCACACATTAACTTAATTATTTCATGTGAAAACCATTAAACACAGATAATGAATTAAATGACATAAAGGGAGATGTTTTCTCTCAACAAGGAGATTAACGATCAGATGTGGGATTCTAATGAAGATATGTGAGCTGCAAAGACCAGCTCAAGAGTAGAATACAGAAATAAATCAGTGATTTGGAAAATCATCCAAAAGGGGTGCAGTTTATTTTATTGAGATTGTAAAAAACAGGTTGTTGACGATGCTGTTTAAATAAAAGAGCGATAAACCATAAAAAATAAATGGATGATTACACTTTAAAAATCCCTTTGTGCAAATAAAAACCACTGGTGTATGAAACGGATCATAATCTGGAGAAAAAAAAAACTTATTTATTCTTTGCAAGACACTTTTGGCTATTTTAATTATGATGTATTCAGTTGTTTTAAGAGATGATTTGGTGTTTACAGCTGTTTGTTTTCATCAGCTGCAGATGACAACTTACAAGCAGCAAACTGAGTGTGTTCATTCAATGACCCGCTGACCTTCAGGCCCAGGGGGAAAACCAAACATGTGAGTTGTGACATCGAGCAGCTAAAGCTGGACTCCATCATGATTCTGCCAGCAGCGTCCGTGAGCGCAGTCAAAACAAACAACATCCACATGCTGGTATTTGATTTATTTATCCCTCCTAGAGGCTAATTGGGTCTCGTTCAGTGATTAAAACATGAGCAGCTGATGTAAACTTAAAGGTGTTAAATGTTTTGTTTGCCATGATTCATGTTGACTTAACTCCATTTTATATTATTGTTCCATATTTTCCTAACAGAGCGTTTCGCTTTCAGACTGCAGGTTTACTCGTGGTTCCTAGAGTTTCCAAAAGCAAAATGGGAGGAAGATCTTTCAGTTATCAGGCTCCTCTCTTGTGGAACCAACTTCCAGTTTCTGTCCTTATGTTTGACACATGGTCCAGTTTTAAAATTAGGTTCAAGTCTTTTCTTTTTGATAAATCCTATAGTTACGGTTGGCTATGCTGCTATAAGCTTAGGCTATTGGAGGACAAATTGACCTCATTTCATCAAATGAATAGTTACAAATGAATATTAGTTTTTGTAATTGTTTCTATCTTAACATGTGTTTTTGTTTTTATCTTTCCTCTTAGTGAGGGACCTGCTCGCCTCCATTCTGTGTCCGTTTCTCCTTCCTGTCCTCTCAAACCCAACGGGTCGAAGCAGATGGCCGCTCGTCCTGAGCCCGGGTCTGTTGGAGGTTTCTTCCTGTTATGAGGGCGTTTTTCATTTCCACTGTGGCCTTTGTGCTTGCTCCGGATGGGAGACTGCGACAAAATGAAAACTTGGCGCGTCTGCTGGCTTCCTTCCTTCCTTCCTTAGAAATATATCTTTATTAATTTGAATTTATAATGTATGTGAATATTTTTGTTCCGTGCCTTGAGACGACTTCTGTTGTGACTTTGCAATGTATAAATAAACTGAACTGAACTGAAATGAAATGAAATGAGGTTGAGTTTATATTCAATTCAATTCAATTCAAAAATACTTTATTAATCCCAAAGGGAAATTATTTGTTGTTGTAACTCGTTGTCCTCATTTCATTAAGAGACGTTATAGATGCTGATGGCTGTAGACAGGAAGGATCTCTTGTAAAGGTCCATCCCACAGTGGATCCTAAGAAACTGGCTGCAGATGCCGTCCAATCTGTCCACCCAGACTTGACTGGCCTCTCGGTTCCCCCGTGCTCTAGGATCGCCTGAATGCTGGGCAGAACTCCTCCCAGCGCTATGACCACTCCTCCCAGCAGTCTGCAGAGCTTCTTGTCACTGCAGACATCCAACTGTAGGTGCCGAGGGACGATCCTGTCCTTCCGCTGTCATGAGCCGTGCTTCCTGCTAGTTCCAGGATCTCAGTGGTCAGGGACTCAAGCACAGCTGGCAGGTAGATGAGAATGCATCCACAGAACATCCTTTTCAACTCATTTGAGATTTAGGGCTGTAGTTGAGATATCATTTGAGCTTTTGAGATGTTAATCAGCTGCTGTTGGTTGTAGAAAACTGCCTTGTTGCCATGGTTACGCATCATAACAAATGTCCAAAACTAAAAAAGTTTCAGTAAAAATCCTTCCAGCTACACAGCATCTGACACCAGAGGAAACAATCATCCCAAAAAATCTGATTTACATCTAGAAAAAGAGGAATTAACGTTTCCAAAAATCAAAATCTCAGAATGAAAGAAACAGAGCTGCTCCAACATGCAGCCACCTGGAGCGGCGCAGTTCAATTCTGCGCAAGTTTGGCGCAATATCCGTCTGTATGAAAAAAAATCACAAAGTTGTGATTCTGAGCGGGTTAATCCACCCAACTGCACCACTCAAAAATGATTAGTTCTGAATAATTTTGTGTGCTAAGAAAAATTAAACACCTAGGATTCCTTTGAGGCAATACATATCACCCCCTGCCTTTCAGGAGTTTTATACTGAGACCATCTTGAACTGGGTTATTTCAGATCCATGTCTCATGAATCACGTTCATGTGACGACTTCCAGCCATCAGGTCCGGGTTTTATTTACTCCACCGCCACAGGTCACATGTTGTCTGCACAAATACACTGTCCCCTTTGATGAAAACAGCAGGACAAATATTCAATCCCTGCTCTGTTGGAGGGACAATAACAGAGTTGGCTTTTCACCTGGGAGCCATCAATCAGCTGTGTTTTGGGTGGAAAAGAAGTCAGGGGGGTCTTCAGGGGTTCTGCGATGCAGTCATGTGTTGCAAACAAAGCCCTGCTGCCAGATGTTCAGGTGCACACTGATGGCTTGAACAGCTGTGCGTCAGGTTTGCATTAATGTGACACAACAACACGTAAATTCACAACCTTCAGACTGCTTTATGGAGTCGTTACGCAGCTTTGAATTAAACGCCCATGAGATACGTTTCTTTAAATATTCCTAAAAGTGTTGGAAACAGGTTTTTGCTGACACTATCACTGATCCTTATCCTTCGACTGGACGAATCTAAAGAATTTATCACGTCGTAAATCCAGGTTTAACATCCTGCAGACACAGCGGAGAGCCAGTCACCGTCCAGTCAACAGATTCAAACAGAGAAACACCTTGGGGGAGTTGTTTCTTAGCTTCAGGTCTGCTGAGCAGATCCTCCAAAGCACACGACAGAAAACACACAAAAACAAACGTGCAAATCTGCAGCTTGAAGTCCCAAACGCCTGATTGAGTCTGATTTACAGATGAGAACAGAAAGCCCTCCCATAATGCTTGTAAAGAGACGATGAAGTACTGAACCAAAGTGTTTGTGTCTGTGATTACTTCAGTGTGAGTCATATTCTGTACAACCAATGAAGAGGAAGGAAAACTGACGCTGGACTCTGTGGAACCATCCATCCATCTATCCATCCATTGATAGTTGAAAAGAGCAGCTTGAATTTATAAGAATTGCTCTTCATGCCGTCTGGTGCATTGTTTGCTTGACATTCGGGGTTTCCCACATTACTCATGACGTCATCCCTGTCCAGCATCATTCATGAGGTGTTATTAATGTACCAAATTGTATTCCAATTACCATGTTGTTTTTTTAAGACAGAGCATTTTTGGCACACTCTCTGTCCCAAACTTCGTGATCCAACAATTACCAGTGACTTCTGCATTGTTTGTTTTGCTTGGAATGCCTATCTTGACAAAAGTATGTCGCTGAAGCACTGGATGCTAACGACTATTGTGCTGCACTTTACTTAGACCTGTCTAAACTTCTGATACTGTAGACCATGACGTCTTATGTGATAAGCTCTCGGACATTGGTTTCTCAGACAACACCATGGTACTTCTTCCAGCTCTTTAACTGTCAACAATGGTGTACCACAAGGTTCAGTATTAGGACACACCCTCTTCACAATCTACATAGGTAATGTAGGTCAGATCATTCCTGATGCATTCTTACATTTCTATGCCGATGACACAGTGGTTTATTGTCGAGCTAAAAGAGTTGCTAAGGTTTTCCAGCTTTTACAGTTTGCATTTGACATGATCCAGTCAGATTTGTTCCATCTCAAACTGGTGCTAAATGCTGACAAAACCAAAGGGATGTTGTTTTCAAACAGGAAGTCGGTACCAGCAGTTCTTCCTTCAATCTTATCCATGAATGGCATTCCTATTGAGGTTGTGGATTCTTACAAATACTTGGGAATATAAGTCGATGCACGTCTTTCTTTTAAGCCTCCGTCAAATTCAGAATTGAATTCACAATCTTACTTCTAACCTACAAAGACCTCAACAACCTAGCTCCATCTCATAGTACAGATCTTATTGTTCCATATTTTCCTAATAGAGCACTTTGCTCTCAGACTACAAGCTTACATGCGATTTCTACAGTTTCCAAAAGCAGAATGGGAGGATCCATCCAACCATCCATCCATCCATCCATCCATACACCCATCCATCCCTTATCTTTTACCTGCTTCTTCCTTTTTGGGTCACAGGAGTCACTGGTGCCCATGTCCAGCAGTCACTGTGCGAGCGGCGGGGTACACCCAGGGTGGGTCGCAACAAGTCCATCACAGGGATACATGGAGACAAACAACCTATCATTCTCATCATCAGAGACAATTTACTGTAGAGTTACCGATGAATGCAACATGCATGATTATGGTCTGTGGGAGGAAACTGTATTATAACTATTCTTTCACTGAAGGGACATATAAACTCCACAGAAAAAAAGCCAGGAAGCATGACACTTGTCTCTAAACCATGTTAATGTAGAAAAAATATAATTTTTACAGAAACATCTGCAGTCGTATTGATCTGACAGCTCACTAGTGTGACATGGTTGAATGTGAATACAGAGGCTGTAACTGACATCCAGTAAATGCATAATATGAACGGACGGAGTCGACCGCTTGAAATTGTAGCTAAACCAACTCTAAAGTGCCATGATATCCTGTTCAGGTTAAGCCATCAGCTGCAGCTCAGTGATGTTGAAACTGTAAAATCTGCAGGACGTGGATCAGAATCAGCAGCTTCAGACAGAATTTAACTGTTTCTACATCTTTTTAGGCAGCGTGGAAGTGAGACCTCACTTCCACATGGACTCAGATTTATCAGACTGGATCAGAAGCACGTGTTTATATAAATCATCTGCAAATTTCAGCCTTTGATTTTATAGATTTGGCTTCTGATGTCTGCACGTCAAATGGGACAATGAAAACAAAGATTTCCTGCAGATTTCAGAACGATACGATACAGAAAATCTAAGTCAGTCTCCATGGGTGACGGTGATGATGGTGGCAGATAAAATAAAACTAATGCCTTTAAATCCCTGCTGAAACTGCATGACATCATCACTTGTGTCTTTCCAGAAGAACGTCTCGAAATATTTGGTTTCCAGATCTCCTGGTGATAAAATAAACTCATTTTACAGATGTGGCTGCAGAAGCCGTTGATCCGGAGCTGTTCCTGTCGGCTCGTGCAAACAGAAGCACTGTTGTTGTTTTTAACGGGCCCGCTTCTCAAGTTCAGCTCTCAGACTGGAGCCGTTTAGGAAGTCCAGCATTTTTTCAATTAGCACCACATCTTTAACTTGAAGTGAAAGATGACTGCGAGAACATTTTCTGTAGTTGTTTCAGGTAAAGTCTTCGTCAGACTGCGTTTGATTTATTTATTTTTATTTTTTTGGCACGATTGATGCCTGTTGAAAACTGTCTGCTCAGGAAATATCACCTTTGTTAAGAAAAGCTTCAAAAGAACCGTTTTACACTTCACTTCAGTCTGATGTGGAAAGTTTCTTTGTCCTTTTAACATAAAACAACACAAGTTACTGCTTCTTCGGAAACATAAAAGAAGATTCAAGGAAAAACTTTATTGTTATTCACATCACATGTGGTACATGAGGTGTAACAAAGTTGTGTACTCAAGGTCCCAGTTACAACCAAAACGCAAAATAGCTCGGATTCGTTTATGTTAAAAGGACAAAGAAACTTTCCACATCAGACTGAAGTG